>NW_020653726.1:16832158-16902742 GCF_003589595.1 Hyposmocoma kahamanoa | reverse complement strand
AAATCAGCCAAGACTATTTATTAAAATAGTATTTGTAAACCAAAATAAAATTAAGTTTTTGAAAGTTAATCAAACAGAAGTGAAAAACCAATTACTTTCTATGTCATTCCGCAACGTAGGCTTCGTCAGGAAGACACAAATATAAATCAGCAACAGGCTACGTCAATATTTTAGTATATTATATATATAATATTTTACATGCACAAAGAATGTGAGTTGGTGGTCATTATATATAAATAAATAGAATACTGTCAGAGACAAAATAAGATTTAAGAAATAACCAGTCACCACGCTCTGATGACAATTTATGATTAAACTGAATAACAAAATCCACGTTTTAACGTATCACCGCTAGTTTTTAACACTGTTTTTTCCTAATATATTGTTTCCCAAGCTGCAATCTTGTTAATTTTAAAGCTTTCAGCGCTTGTAAAATGTGAAAAAGATGGCTTTAAAAAAACAACTTTTTACCGTTCTTATTTGAAAAAGTCAGTGCTTTAGTTGGTGGTAAAAATGTTTTACGTAAGTATAACTACTTACAATTTAAAAAATAAGTTAATTTTTCTACACTGACTTGGCCCGGGATCGAACCTCAGAGAAGTCGACATCATGAAAACCGATAGCCACTCTATCATGGAAGTCGTCAAATATGATTGTAGCAGTAACCTTCTTGTGAAAGTGTTCGTCCAGGGAAGTACTGCTAATAATGTGAGTATTGATGCGTTTCGGTTTTGAAGGGTAAGGGTGCTAGTAAATTACAGCCTATTCCACTAGTCACTACCAGCTGTCCCCCCTGGTGGGGACAAGTGTTTTTTCCGCTCTTCCCTACCACGCGATCACTGGTTGGCATAGGTGGGATTTCATTTCCACTTATCCCCTACCCAACCGTTTCTATTAATAAATACAGTCAGGAATAAAACTATATCAATGAAAAGTATAACTATTTATTTAAAAACGTGAAATTCTAAGTGCAAAATCCAATCGAGTATATAAGCTTCTTGCTAGCATTGCAATGTTTGCACGCGTTACAGGCACTTGAGACTTGTCAACTTATGTCGCAGTTGCAGTGGCAATGCCGTTAATATTTTTGTGATTTAAAGCAGGGCTCTGACTGACACTACAACTGGTATGGACGAATTTGTCGCTTACCACCACGCCCACAACTTTTTTGTCACGTTAATCGGTATTATAAAAATTAAAAAAGTATCACAAAAATTCCATAAATCTGTCTGACAAAGTGACTAGATCATCGATGGAAGAGACCCATATTTATAATAACATTACTACATCACAAACGAGATGTTTGGCCTTTCACCGACATAACCGATGAGACAAGGTGAGTATACCAATTTCACAAGCCTTGTCTAATCGAAAAACATACCGAAGGTGTTCCTTGTGAGAAATTTAACGGTTCTATGCTTTGACGCTGTTAACATAACAAGATCCGTCATTTAGGAAATTTAAATATAACAAATGTTGATAGAAAAATAAAATGAAATGTACAGCGAATTCTTAGATTGATTTCAAAATTCTATTGTTCTAAATGAAAGCTTTATAAAGCTCAAAACGTTTAGTAATGTTTATTTTTGTTGTTTCCTTTTCATTCGTAATATAATATTGGGAATCAGAGTAACTCATAGTGAATAAGTAAATGACAGTTATCTGTCAGTAGTATATTAGTTTTCACATAACCATTTTTTTTTTCAAGCTTTTATTGAATGTCACGATGTTCTACTACCACGACAATTAATTCTTTTTTGTGAAATTATTGCACTAATTTGTTATAATTATTAATAACGAAGATTAAACACCTTAGAAAAAAATTCTTCGATCCAACCGAATGTCAACCGACGTATTCTAACAAACCGTGGCAGACGTTTTGCCAATTAAGCCACGGAACGAACAAGTGGACCTTATGAATTTTTGTATGTGCTTGTTACAGATCTTCATTTTTGGTATTTAACGACTTATTATGCCGTAGCGCCATCTGTGAAAAAAGTATTTTCACCTTTACAGCAACCAACGCTGACTAGAGATGTCTCTTCAATCATTGTAATTTTTCAAGTTTTATTGAAACTTTCATTCATAAAGTGTTCGATCTTTGTTATTAATAATAATAGCAACACGCCTGTCCATGACAGTTGCAGTGCTACTCAGAGCTTTGTATCGCAAAGATATAAAGGGCACTACCATTGCACCCGTCACACTGAGACATAAGTTGACAAGTCCCGTGTGCCTGTAATTTCACCAGCACCCTTACCATTCTAGACCAGAACGCAGTAATGCTCACATTGCTGCTTGGCGGTAGAAATAGGTAAGGTGGCAGTAGTTTCCTGGACGAACTCTTTCACAAGGTGCTCTACTGCTACCAAATTAAAGACAACTGGTAGACAAATATGTGACGAATACTTAAACACGTACGTTGATTGGCATCCTGGTGTTCACAACCACTCGGTCTGGAATTACCAATAACAAATTTAAAACGTGACGTGCAGCCAGTCTATATCTGAAAAAGAACGAATGGCGGTACATAATGCTAACACAGCATTCCAACGCTAATCTATGGGAGTGAGCGTTGGGTATAGGAGAAGAAGCATGAAAGTAGAGTCAATGCAGTTGAAATGAGATCCCTCAGAAGGGTAAGTGGTGTGCGGCTGTGTGACACAGTGAAGAATGATGTGATCCGTGAAAAATGTGGTTTGAAAGAGGATGTAGAGACAAAAATAGAAACGGGTGTGCTGAAGTGGTTTGGGCACATGGAGCGGATGAATGAATGCAGTTTAACGAAATATATAGAGCTAACGTAGAAGAAATCATTGGAAGAAGACGGCCACAAAAAACATTCCCTGATCAAATTGAGTTTGTTCTTAAAAAGGCTGGAGTGCATAGAGAGATGAATAAGAGGGCATGTATGAAAAGATAGATGAATGTAAGTGAAGCAAGAGAGGTTTGTAAGGATCACTCTCTCTGCCTACCCCAATGGGAATCTAAGATCGTGAGTATATAAATAAATAAAATAAAAAATTCAAAACTTCGCATAACAACAAACACTGTTTCAAGTCTTGTCAGATCGAAGGAAATTTTTTTTGTGTAGTTTGATGTTTGTATCAATAATAAATTTAAAACCATTTGACTTAATAGAAAGCTAACACAACTGTCATAAACCCGTCTACAAACTTGTAACATCAATGACATTTAATAATACGCTGTCAGATTGTCAGGCTGTCTGTCAGGGTGACATGGAATTGCTTTCCTCTTGTTTCATTCTGACATCAGATTGTAATGGTATGAGGCTTAGAGGATGGAAAAAAAGAAGTATGAGGCGTCATATCTTTGCGATTTTGGTAGGTATCTGGTCTGTACACGCGCAACGTAAATCCGAGGATCTTAACCTCATTATCATAATTAACGCAAAAAGCTTCGTACTTTGTACATTTGAAATATTCGTTATTCTAATGTGTTTTATTGTAACCGCGTAATTTTATTAGCCACAAGAAACGTAGAAAGTGATTACTGGCGCCATCTTTGCAATAGTTAACGAACTACTTCCACCCCATTCATCCCGAATCCTGAGGGAACATAAAAGTTTCCTTCTACGTCACAAGTTGGCGCCACGAGTAGTTTGCGTAAGAAAAACCTTCATTTGTGCTATATTTGAAATTAAAACTACATCTAGGCACATACGTGAATATTTATTTAAAGTAATGCTCTAGAAGAAGAGTAAGGTATAAAAATACTATACAAGCTGAAACAGTAAAGCTGGGAATAAATTAAATTAATTCCCTGGATGCCCAAGATCCTTACAATAAGGTCAGTACGGGTAGATGTAGCTAGGGGGTAAGTGTGGCTGCTCTTTATATTATGAAAACTAATTGAGTTTTTCATGCAAGTGCCATCTAATCATTTAACTGCCTCTGTGGTCGAACGTTTACCATGCCGGACTGCCACGCAGATGTCCCAGGTTCGATTCCCGGGCAGGGAGAAATATTTGTATGGCTTACATTTATTTCTCTCGTGAGTTGGTTGTAATTTGTGGTTGTCTATATGTGTGTCCATGGCACCCGCGACACAGGGTTTCCTTAGTGCGGAGCTATGTTGAGTGTGTGCGTCGTGCATGTGAATTATATTACTATATCTGTTGGTGTGGGTCAAATAAGTCTCGACTTACATTTTAAAATCTAGAAGGCTCTATGGCGCACTTTTGTAGCTGTCGCCATTTTGAAATCTGTCATACTTTTTAATACGAATCTCCATTCACAAGTAGCGTTTCAATTCATAAAAAATTTTGTGATTTCAACGAGAACAGACATTTTGCGTAGGTATGTTCTTTTTATAGTTATTAAACTTAATGTTTCTTTAACTATTTCATTCGGTCCGTTAAAAATAAGAGTTTTACAGACATTTCAAAAGTATGACCTTTACCTTTTTAACATTCTACTTTTGAGAGACTGCTAAATATATTATGTTCTTTTGTACCTATTGAGTTTTTTTTTTTCAATTCAAAAGTGAATATTTTCATACTACTTACTACAAAATAGGAGAATAATAAAAAAACTATGCTTCTTTTGTTATAATCAAGTTTTTTTAAAAAAAAAAAAGTTTTTTTTGTTAGAAAATGTTTTCCACCCCTGTCTATAGCATAGTATGATACACTTACCTCGTAACTTTTTAACTTAAATATTTAAAACAAGCTATATAGGTAATATAGGCGATCAACAGTTGCATGCTGCGCTTAGGTAACATAATCTTTGCATTTTACAATCAAACGAGCTCAACTGCTACTGGGTTAAATAGTCAAATTAATAATGTGTTTATGTAGCTATTTTGGTTTGTTAAGAAAGGACGACGACGAGACGAACAAGTGATCTGTGACGTGGTCTGTCCATAGCAGATGCAGTGCCACTCAGAGCTTTAAATCAAAAAGATTTGAGAGACACTGCCACTGCGCCCGTCACTCTGAGACATAAGTTGAAAAGTCCATGTGCCTATATTTTCAATAGCACCTTTACCCTTCAAAACCTTAATACAGGAATGCTCACATTACTGCTCGGTACTACACTTTACGAACTCTTTTACGAGGTGCTCTACTGCTACTAAAAAGTATACTCCATTGCTAAATACGGAACTTCTCTACCGGTTTTAACCTACAACAGTTAAAGTGCGATTTATTGTAAGACTTGTACACCCAAAGTTATTAATAACGGTAACAGTTATTGCACTATTCACGAAGTTCAGGAACTTGAAAGCCAAAGTCGTACTGGCCCCTTTCAAACTACATTTCACATTACATATTGCATAAGTTACTTCATATCTTGATATATGTAAATTCCCATAACAAAACTAGGTCAAATTCCTCAACATAGCGTGACAGACTAAGCCCCCTATTAATACGCCAGATTTCCCGGCTTAACACAAAAACCGGGATTCTTCAAGGGGGAAATAATTCCCAAATATCCGGGATTTATCAAAAATTGAAAACGCCAACAGTACTTCCACAATAATGACGCACTTCCAAAGAATTGCTCTTTTTATTTTTTTTCCCTTTATTGTCTCTTCTTGTTCATTTGGAGTTAGGAAATGCAAAAAAAAATGTAAAGAAACAATAATCGAATATTAGGGAGAAGGAAGAAGGTACTCGAGTAATTTGTTTGCCGACCAATGTGAATTAAGTTAATGGAAATTAAAAAAAAACTCGCTTGTTTATTTTTATTTTACGATAATAAGTACGAACAAGTCGCGCACCTGTTGGTAAGCGACAAGTCTGTCCATAACAGTACTCAGAACTTTAAATCACAAAGATCTGAGGAGCACAGTGCACTGTCACCCTGAAACTTAAGCTGACAAGTCCCATGAGTCTGTGATTTCACCAGCATCCGCACCCTTCAAAACCGGAACGTAGTAATAGTCACATTACTGCTTGGCGGCAGAAATAGGTGGAGGGTGGCAGTACTTGTGAGAGAGTCCGTCACGGAAGCAAACAAAAAAATTTTGCTTAAAAATTCGGAGTTCTACAGAAACGTCTTCAGTTAAATAATTGATTTTCTATTTACATTGTCTCTTATTAAGTATAAATTCATAGTTATCCATAAGGTTGTCTGGAAAAAATTTCTACTGAGGAACAAGGTCGCCTGCTGTACATTAGTTTATTCTACATATTGCTTACTAATGTAAGTAAACAGCAATCAATTCAGTGCTGTTATTTAAGTGAATGAAATGACCGAATGAATAATTGCACATACGAGTAAAATTGTAGAAGCAATACTGAACAGTGAAGGTCCATCCACACATATCCGGGCCGTGCCCGAGACGTGGACGGGCCGTGCTCCGTCAGGGGCTAAAAAAAATATCGTTGCGTATATTTTGTATGTATTTGTTCACACATGTCCGTGTCCGGGACGGGCCCGCAGTTCATACAAACACGCCCCGTCCACGTCTCGAGCACGGCCCTGATGTGTGTGGATAGTCCTTAAGTACAAAAATAGTAAGTTAATGTGGAACAAGCGGCTATATTGTAGAAATTTCTTCCAAGCAACCGAAGGATAAAAATTTTGGATATGAATATAAAGGGTGCAACCGAAAATGCGTGTAATTTTAATGTGTTATAAATATTCTTTAATTAATAACGTGTTTTCATTAATTCTTTGAAACTTTTGGGCAAACTATCGCAGCTGATGTGACATTTGGAACAAACAACAAATAAAAAATAACAGTGCCTCGGTTTGTTTGCCTCCAAAGTGTATTACTACATTGTTTTCCGAAATATCCTTATTAGGGTGGCTTCATTCGGTGCCTGTGCAGCCGTAATTACTGCGGCTAGTAATCTATAATGATCTATACAATATGTAGGATGTTTTAATTAAGTTAATTAAGATTGGAATAATAGGAAAAGATGACGAGAGTAAAGGGGTTGTAAGTAGTAGTAAGAAAAGGAAGTTCAAACGTTTACGGGCAACTTTTCACGGTGAACAAAGTAATTTCGTAGAAAGTAAAAAGAAGTTTGCCCCTAACTACCTAATACTAGCTCTGACTTTTCTTCTTTTCGTGTGTTTGCAGTGACAGTTTAGATATCCGTTAATTCGAATAGATGTAATTCGTTTACATTCAGAAAAAAACTTTGATTGTCGATAGAAGAGTTTAGTTTCTTTATCAAGTTTTATTGTCATGGATTAAAAATATATAAATAAAAAATTGTTATAGGAAATTATCTCGTACCTCCATGATAATAAAATTTTCTTGTATGTTATTGTTTTGTACCTCCACCTCCATGACTATAAAATTTTGTTATAGGAAATTATTGTGTACCTCCATGACAATAAAATTTTAGTTACGAGAATTAGACACCTCTGTCCTTTCTCAGTCAATAAAGCTTTTTTCTCAGTGTAAGATCCTGCACTTTTAAACCAAAATCTTATAGAACGAACTAAAAATTGTTGCATTTATTTCTTTGGCTCATCAGTACACGACGATTCGATTAAAATTCACCTCGGGACAACAGTTACGAGTGCGTCAAAGCGTTGCCGTCATTCCCACTCACGAAGTCGAGTTACGACGCGACTGTGACCGGAATATCTCACGGTTCTTCGTTGGCAACCAGAGGTGGGTGACAGACACATAATGAGATATTGTGGTGGTAATTTCTGCGGTAAGTGCTAAGGAAGAGGTAGGTTAAATCTTCTTCTACATATGCGAGTATATGAATGATGGCCAGACAAATGTATATATTTTTTCCGTTTTTTTTTTCAAAATATGGTAACAGTATTTGTTTTTGAAAACAAACCAAAGGGTGTTATAATTATTACAACAAAGATCGAACCAGAAAGAAAAATTCAATTATTGTTGCAGATCTTTGTATTTTGTTTTATAACAACTTTTTTGCCGTAGGGTCAGCTGTGAGAAATTTAACACATAGAACAATTCATAAAGTCTGGTGATTCGTTTCGTGGCTTAATTGGCAGAGCACCTGACACGGATTGCGTGAGCGTGCTGGTTCGAATCCAGCCGCAACATCGTGACATTCAATGAACTTAAAAAAAAACAAAATGTGGTTCGCTTTAATATTAGACACAACTGGTTAATGACTTTATAGTCTCTGTCAACCATGATTAGGGAATCTGTAAAAGACCCGAAACGTTGGTCAACAAACCAAATTGTGTTAAAAAACCAAACCAAAAAGAAACAAATATACGCGATGCAGATCCGAAAAAAAAACATTTTCATTTCCAATGTGTATCATTATGCGAGAACCTAAGAACGATATCACTTACTTTGTCAGTCTGTAAGTGGAGAGCTAATCTTTTTATTCTTGATATCTGTTTTTGTCTAAATGCGACTCTGTTGATCGTTACCGTGATTTGAAGACCGATTTGGGATACGCGTGCCGTGATCGGACATTTATCGGCAACTTCAAACAATGAAATGATTTTCGGATCAATAACGGGTAGATTTGTTTTTTCAAACACAAATATAATATGCGATTTATATGTGAATAAAAATAGTTTCATTTGTAATGTGCGACAATCGCGAAAACTTAAGAACTCAAAATTACCTACCTTTTTTATGATAGTAAAAGTAACGTGACTATTGTTGCTTGGGTCATGGAAAAATTAACATTTTGAAAAAAATTTATTTTTCAGGAAAATAAATATTTTTTCTTATATTATTCCACATTTTACAGTTGACACTTGTCAAAAGTTGAAGATACTGAACGAAAATGATGGAACGATTGTAAAATTTTCTTTTACATCACGATCTTCACTGTTGTCCAATCATTTTAAATCTCGTTTTACTCTAACTTGCTTTTAGCTACAGTTTTCTTTTATAATCCACGCTAAATAAAAGTTCAAAAGACATATCTAAACTTAGAACATACGAGCCTTCGAATTATATTTTTCCAATTATTAAAAAAAAAACCGGAAAAATGAATTAATTGTACTTTATGTTTTTAATCACTCGTATGGTCATAGTAGTACCAACACGTCAACACGTTCAAGTGTCAAGTTACGTCGTATGTAACATGTACCCTCTCTTACAGTGAGCAGTAACATGGATTAGAGAAGCTGGGCAAGAGCTAACGCGGCCGTGTCCTATTACAAAAGAGATAAAAGTTTCAAAAGATCTGCATTATTATCTACATAAATATGTAATAGCTGTCGCCCGTCGGTTCGCTGCCATTATTGCATTATTTAATACTAATCATTACTATTAACAAACAAATTACTCAAACACATTCACACGAGACAATAAACACGCTCACACATTTTTGAAAAAAACATCTCCAATCACACTTCACAGCAAAAAGGTCGTTAGGTTCCTTTTCAATACACCTCAGTGTGTCTATTTGTCTTATCACCATTGCCATTTGGTTAGTAATTTTAGATTATAATCTATAGTATGTTGCGAGTGCCATGGACACACACATAGACAACCACAAATTATACCCATACTCACGAGAGAAATAAATGTAGGCCAGACAAATATTTCTCCTGGCCCGGGAATCGAACCTGGGACCTCTGCGTGGCAGTCCAGCATGGTAACCTTTCAGCCACAGAGGCAGTTAATAGTTAAAAATAAATTAGTTAAAAATTTCCACTGTTTCAAATTTTTCGGAAAATTACCCAAAAGTAGACGGGACGAACAAGTCGTATGCCTGGTGGAAAACTACCTGCCCATAGATGTCGCAGTGCTGCTCAGAGCTATAAATCGGAAAGATCTAAGACGCACTGCCAAAGCACCCGTCACAATGAGACATAACTCAAGTTCCATGTGCCTGTAACCTAATTCATCTAAATGTGATTAACGAATTACTTCAAGCCTTAGAAATTTTGTAAAAAAAAATCTTACCACATTTTACAACTATAATTTCTGTACAATTTCTTTATAATGCGTAAAAAAATGTTTCGAAAACTGGTAAGATATTTCTCTAAGTGAAATTTTTCCTTTGAGAGTTTCGTCAAGAAAAAGTGCGCAGAAATTGAGCATTCTCCTGGGATGGAACGTTAGTCTTTCCAATATTTGCATAAAAAGGTTTCATGTTCTCTTCGCGATAATTTCTCTATTTTCTTTAACACATAAAGGTACAGTTTTCGTTGCTGTACCTTTTACTTTTTTGTGTTGCTTTGTTAGATTTTCGCTATTGCAACACACCGGAAATAACTCTATTTTAACCGACTTCAAAAAAGGAGGATGTTCTCAATTCGACTGTATGTTTTTTTGTATGTATGTTACGCGATAACTCCGGTATTTATGCACCGATTTTCATGATTCTTTTTTATTGGAAAATACCTCCATAGTGGTCCCATTTATATATATAGTGGCGAACTAGGGGATGAATCCGGGTTTGCGCACTTTCCGGTTAACGATTCAAAAAAACACTTACAAATAGATGTAATTCCACGTACTTTTGAGGTCGGTTTTTTAGTACTCTGTATTGAGATTATACTTAATAAGATTCCTCCTTTATACAGGCTATAACAAAAAGGGGTGACAACATTTCGTTAGGTGAACGTACTCAGTTGGATATTTGATTAATTTCGGTTTAAATCGCGTATATTTGTGTTTTTTCAGCCATAATACTACAGTATGGTGATGACATCAATGACCGACAGGCACCACTGTTCGACTTCTTATTTTAAACTAATTTCTAATAAGATTTAGGACATCGTTCTATCGTAGTAACGCGTTTCTTATTGATAGTGTCAATTACTGGATGTTCATTATTGGTGAGTGTCGATTACTGGTTAGTTAATTAGTGGATTTTTGATGTTCAATACTGGAGATTTAGACAAATTCTAGTTTAGGTTTTTTAGTAACAATTATAATAACTTTTTATGAAACATACTACAGCATAATCTTTCTTGAGGATTATATCTGTCAAGTAACCTAATCATTATTAATATATGTTTAAACAAAGGAACACTAAGAAAAATTCGTCTCTCAACTCGGCCTAATTCAAACAAGCGCCTTCAAGCAATCCGTGTTAGACGATTCCCAAATGAGCTACGGAACGAACCACCAAACTTTACAAATTTTTGTATGAGCTTCTTGCAATCTTTATTTTTAGTTCTTTGCGGCTTTTTTGCCGCAGTGCCATCTGTGAGAAATCAATGAATATTGTTAGAAAAAGCAAATACACGTGATTTAGACACGAAAAAAAGTTTTATTTCTATGGATATAACACATTTAAACGCTGCCGCTGTACACTGTAACATTAAATATTTATATATTTCGCGCATTCAATTACATATTCATTTATTCAATTGCAAATTTAAATTCAAAGTACATTATAAAAGTGTATTGTCAAAAATAGACGGAAAAAAATGACATTGCAATTTGCGATCGTAACACTTTTAATAATTTCTTTAAATTTAAATTTGCAATTGAATGAACGAAATGAATTAATGAATTTGTAATTGAATCCGAGAAATATATAAATATAACAAACTAATAAAGAGATTGTGCAGAGGCTACTTTGCACAGCATTTTCTTGGAAGAGCTTTCTTTATAAGACAGAAGCTACAATGTTACCTGGCAAGTTAGCTAGTTGGAAATTGTGCAGGTCTATTATAAAGAAATTTAAAATTGAAACGTTTTTGATAGTATACAATGCAAAGTAAAACTACATATAAAGGTGGGGGATTATTTTAATGTGATTGGCGGCCAGCCTCCCCCATCTCGGCTTGCGGCGCGTCATTGCATTATTAATGCATCCCTTATGGTATACACATGGTTCATTAAAATGGAGAACGTGGAATTTTTCAAATTTTTTAAGGATTATAATTTTATTTTAATTGCGCAAACAAACATGCGTATTAATTCATAAATTAGACTTTTTGGTCTTTATAATAATCATCGACCCATTGAGTGGAATCCCTTCTATCCTACTACAAACGAGTTCCTTAAGGCTGTCAGATTGCCTGAATGATTGCTGTTAATGCGTGAAGGCGTAATCAACTTCATACAGCCGAAACCTCGACTACGTGAAGTTGATTACGACTTTCATAAAAATTTGTAAAGTTTGGTGGTTCGTTCCGTAGCTTAACCGTAAACTTCCGTAAACTTAGTAGAACATAAATCTTAAGTGTCAAGCTTGACGTGCTCTTGACCCTGTTACTTAGAAATTCAAGTCATAGGTTCTCCCTTCAGGCTATCATTAGATATAAAGTTATAGACCATTGACTTACAATTATATGGACGTCGGGTGTGGTTGTGTGGAATGGTTATGTCTATAACATTGACTTACAAATAAATGGATGACGGGTCTAATACAAAAACCACGAAAAAAATGTCCCAAGTCAACCTATTCGAAATTCAAATTGTAATGTCATCGCCGTATCGCGCTGTCAGTAGAACAAATGAAGACTAAAGCGGAGTGTCGCGCTCTGTATACGATTTTAGCGCCTTACAAGTGCGGACACTTTTTAGCGCGGACCCGACGTCCATATAATTGTAAGTCAATGGACATAACAAATGAAAATATATTTCTTTTTTTAAATAACCTATTTCTCATAGTTTGTTTTTTATTTATTTTTTTATAGTGGTTTGTATTAACATTAGACATTGGGCTGCTAACAAATTGACGGGATGAGTGCAGTTAATGCGTAAAGTCATAATCAACTTCATGCAGCCGAGACCACGACTGCATGAAGTTGATAAAAACTTCATGCGTTAAGTGCAACCACGCAGTCAGTCTATTAACAGCCTACTGGTGGATGACTATCATCTCAGTCAGCGTTACCATGAGACCTGGAGAGGACCCGAAACGATGGTTTGTGTTAGAAACAAATATATACGATTAAGAGCCGAAAATATAGTTCTATTTCCTAATTGTTTTTCCAACTACAAGTTAGTGTGTCATAAAAGTAACGTGCGCGCTTCGCAACTAATTATTTCGCTGCATTTAGGAATTCCCTTTGCTTCGTCAAAGTCGGTGAAATATTGAAATAACTCCAACGCCACGCCTAGTCATTGTTTTGGTCACAGCTTTTGGCCCAACCTTTGAAGAATTTTCATTTACATTGTTTATAGTTTCGTAAGTTTACATTTCCAAAATACCGTATTGCATTTTAGTTAAAGTGATAGCTTAGTGGGAAAACGATTGTTTCTCATCGTTCCTAGTCGGCGGTACGAATTTTGATAGATAGATAGATACATAGATAATAAACACACTTTGTTGCTCACACAAAGGCGGTCTTATTGCTGAAATCAATCTCTTCCAGACAACCTTTGACGAGAATTGAACAGAGTGGGAGAGTAGTGCGCCAATGGTAAAATATGAATGCCTTAATTTAAAATTACACATTTATAAACTCATATATTTATCATGTTATCAAATAATAAATAACAATATATATAAATATACTTAAATAAATTTCTACTTACGAATACAGACTAAGTTGCTGACGCTTACGCAATTCAGTTTTAAATATAGGAAGCGATTTAGAATGTCGGATTTCAGAAGGGATTTCGTTCCATAACTATGCAAGCTTATCAGAAAAGGAATCCTTAAAACACTCTGAGCTGGTGAAAGGGATATCAGCAGGTTACCCACGTTATAGAGAAAGCTGAGAACATGGTCCTTACGTCGCCGCTTGATGAGGAGCCACTAAAGTATAGGTACATTTATGAATGTTATGTCACAAGGGTCACGGGCGCAGTGTCAGTGTCTCTCAGATCTTTGCGATTAAAATCTCTAAGTGGCACTACAACTGTTATTGAGAGACGCACGGCTTGTTCGTCGTTCATGAGAGATATAGTTCGCAAGTGTCATGTGCCTGAGTACCAACCAGTACCCACATTTCTGCTTGGCGGTAGAAATAGGTATAGGGACAGTACTTGCCTGGACAAACTTTTTCACGAGAAACTCTAATGCTACTAAAACTACGTCTCTTCGGCAAAATACAGACAATTCCAACAAACTGTTCATTCGAACGAACAAGTTTTCATTTACTTCTCATTTGCCGTTTCCCCTTAATTTATTAAGCAAAAGGCGGTTTGCCCCAGTTGTGGGAGTGTACTAGTACATTGAGTACTACTGCAAACGCCACGTGTCACCCGTAACGGCAGGCCAATATATCAAACGGTACACGATACCCATTTACAGTCACCGCCCTGATCCAAGAATATCGGCTTCGTACATACTTTTGAAGGCAATAAGATCAAAGACGAGGAAAATTATAGAATACCATAGCTGTTTTGACAAACTACCTACAGTGAAAACGGGTATAGGCTTTCTTTGCTCCGTTGCATGACTTCCAGTTTTAAAACTTGAAAGTCTCAATTGTCCCATGATAGGCCCAGGATACCATCAAATTATGTTGACCAGTCTTTCGGACAAGCGACAGTTTCCACGCGTCGTTTCTTTTGTACACTCTAGATGGATGAAAGATTTACGAAGATTTGTGGTCACTGAACTAGGCCGAAATATTCAGTAGTATTTATTTCAACAAACACCAAGGTCAGGTTCTTTAATTGTCAAGGTCACGTTTGAATTTTTGAAAGCACGGAATTATTAAATTAATGGTCAGGTGGGATAAAAGGGACTTAAAGCCTTATCTCGTGATAAGAGTGTAGCACTAGTGTCACAGTCGATAAAACAGACAAACAAATTAGTATGAACAATTTTAAAGAGATAGCGCTACGATGCTCTAAATCCAAACGGTGGAAAAAACAAATGTCATATTTGTTCTTCCCGCCTATTGTTGGGAAATCTTGAGAACATGAGATATATATTACCTTTATAAGAAATACGATGACAGATCGTCTTACCCCATTTTTTGGGGAAAAGAAACGTTAATAGGTACTATTTGCACGTTTTCGGCAAATACGTCGTAAATATTGAATTTAGCATAATTATTGTTAATACATGTAAAGTTGATAAACAAAGGCAACTTAATAGTATTTCAAAATTCTTTCATTTTTATTTTATTTTGTAGATAAAGCACATCAACAGTAGTACATATACTCTTAGATAACAGTGTAACTTTACATTAGGATTATTAGGATTGTACTTATATATGTACCTATTACAGACGTACACAGCATTTAATGTAATAAAATAATTATAAGCAACAAAAAGAACAACAAAGAACTTATAAAATTACTGGGGAAACGATTCGAGAAAGTTATTTTTGAAAACATTACGGGAAAAATCTAAAATGTCTATATCTATACGAACATTAATTTGGTTGTAAGTAGAGGATAATCTATGTAGTGGACTGTGCAGAGCTAGGTTAGCCCGACATCGTGGTACATTAAATATTTTGGTTATTTTATGACGGGGGTATTTATAAGGTATGTTAATATTTATTTGGTTCAGAACATTGCAACATTTTATTTACTTTACTTTTTTACAAGACTATCTACGAGGAACTTTCTAGTGCTCAAAAAATATTTTGGCTCAAAATAATGCATGTTTCTCTGACACCACCTGACATCAAGTCGTACTAAAGACAGTTGTTTAAACACTACTAAAAAGGTGAAGTTTAAAATAATGTATCCAAAGCATTGACTTACAATTATATGGACGTCGGGTCCACGCTAAAAAGTGTCCGCACTTATAGGGCGTTAAAATAGTATACAGAGCGTCATTCACGCTTTAGTCTTCGTTTGTTCGACTGACAGCGAAGCAAGCAAAATTAGATAGTACTGCGATGACATTACAATTTAAATTCAACGTTTTAGCTTTTTCATATTCCTTTACATGTCACTACGTTTAAATAGGTTGACTTGGGACATTTTTTTCGTGGTTTTTGTATTAGACCCGTCGTCCATTTATTTGTAACTCAATGATCCAAAGCATCAAAATCTCGACATATTAGTCGTAAACGCTTAATTTAACCTCATAACTTCAATCTGATCCTCCTTGCCTATAGTGTAACCGCGCCTCATACCATGCGTACCCCACAACGCTGACGCGACTAACCTTAATGTGGAGGGTAAATAAGACAATGGGAATAATTATTAGACAGATAGCCAAGCATTCCGGTTCTTAAAGCATAATACGTCGCATTGTGCTTTAATTGAATAGCTCGAAGGATTCTGATTGCGGTCCGGTGGTTAAAAATGTGGCGTATGAGGATGACATTAAAATTGCTGAACAAATATGGAATTATATTTGAAATTCATGGATAATTTCAGGCTAATGAGGGGTACTATTGTAACCATTAACAGAATGGAAAAATATTTAGGTTATGGGACCACAGGTACAAAAGTGACAAAAAGTTTGAAAAGTAAATTTTTTTGGGGCACTGACCCAAAATCAGTATAAAAAAATGTACACGGCACCAAACATGCTACTTGATATGAAAAGAAAAGGGTAATTAAATCTATTTAACGTAAAAAATAGAGAAAAATGTATTTTATATCCTTTTTTCTTAAATGTATGTTGTTCGTTTTCAAAAAAGTTACTTCTCCAATTGAATTTATTATTGAGGTATAGTAAGGATATGAAGATGTTTTTTAATGTCAAACTAGAGTTCTCTGATTACTATGATTTTCAGACATATCACCCTATTATATACAAGCGAAGCAATTTAATAAATACCGTGAAACTAAATTCTCAAACGTGTGCAAAAAAATTAAGTAATTATTACGTTGCTTGTGTAGTATTATGAAAACTTTCTATCTTGACATACTTAATCTATTTAAATAAACTTGCACTATATAAAAAAACTTTAAAATTAACACTGTATAAAATAATAGCAAAGCAAAGAAAATGCCGCTCTTGCTTTTGTGACTACAGTTTTTTTTTATAGACAACATCACACACGGTAGCACTGATACCAAAGTCAAGTAACAAAAGTACTTTTGTTATGGAAATAACAGGAAACAACGACGGTACCAATTGTACAGTACAGTTTAAGGATATTGCGTATTGACTTTCTTAATAATTTGTTGCCTTTTTATCCCTGATGGCTCTATAGCCAATGGTCAATAAATAAACAATATAAAATATATCGTGTCATTTGTAAATGTCATTTGTCATAAATTTTCATGAAGTTTTCGTTTACTGTAAGTTGTTGTCTGAAAAAGGTTTATGATCACTGTTTCTTTGTTTACGTTTTTTCTAAATCTTAAAAAATGCAACTGTTTCTGTTGGGAATTCATAAGTGAGAATATATTCTAAAGATTTAGGGCAACTGCAGTGAATCTTGTATTGTTTAAATATGCCTAAGTATCTACCTGGATTATAATATTTATAATGCAGAAAACGAAATCATTTCTGGAAAACTTTCCACAAAATTGAATTTCCGACTAGTCCAACATTCAACTAGCCGCGTTTGATTAATTTCAGACAGAGGCTTCGCGCCGCAAGGGTGAATTTTAACTAAGCCGTAATTCACGAATTATATTCATCTGGTGAAAAGATTTAACCAATTTCAAGACATGTCATTTGAGTCCTGGACAGCAATAAAGTGAAATATTGTGACTTTTCATACTTTATAATCACTGGTATTTTATGGTGAAATATAGACTGTAAAAGGAACGGTTTCGAACAGAACACTCCCACAGATTCTTTTGCTTTCTTGGTAGCTATTTGTATAATAAAATAAATCGTTCTCTATCTATATATCCTATGAATAAGTTTCAATGTAAAAAAAACCGTACAAGAATGGTTAAAAAGAATTAACTACAATGACACTGAAAATTTTATATCAGTTGTTAAGTAATATAAATATAATTAAGACGCCAGCTATTATAATTAAGATTTATGTATTATTGTAATTTATTGTTATTGAACAAAATATGTTGACTAACCGTTATGCTATAATCACCAATTTAGATACCTAAGACACAAGTAAACAATTTTACTTAGTTTAGGTATCACCTAGATTAATTTGCACTACTAACCTTAATTAAAGTAATGTAAACATAAAATAATTTCATTGTTTGCGACAATTTGGCGCATATATGTAAATAATAGGTTATTTAATAAGATTTATGAATGTATTTAGGTTAATATTTTATACAGAAATAAATTTATCTTTATCTTTATCTTTATCTTTAATTACATTGACTTACAAATAAATGGACGACGGGTCTAATACAAAAACCACGAAAAAAATGTCCCTAGTCAACCTATTTAAACGTAGTGACATGTAAAGGAATATGAAAAAGCTAAAACGTTTTAAATTTAAATTGGAATGTCATCGCAGCACTGTCTAATTTTGCTTGCTTCGCTGTCAGTCGAACAAACGAAGACTAAAGCGTGAATGACGCTCTGTATACGATTTTAACGCCCTATAAGTTCGGACACTTTTTAGCGCGGACCCGACGTCCATATAATTGTAAGTCAATGGTAAATTATGACTTTCTAATCACCCTAAAAAAAGAAAATCTGATCAGTGCGGTTACACAAGATAATTTAGCAATAGTCTTCGAATGTCGCACGTCATAGACACAACTGTGTGTCTATGACGCGCGAACGTTACGAACGTTTCGAAATCGTTACGAACCAGTATATATAATGTCCCTATAACTTGACTATAATGCCCCAAATAAAACTCTCGGGCCTTTTTCTTTCCATTATAGCCATGGTCGGTAAAGAGTTTCTTTTTTAATTTGTAGCACGACATACTTCCTTACATAGATCAGGTTAAAGTTACATCCCTTATCTGATCTTATCCTTTTCCTATTTAATTTAACGAAGTGTTCCTTCAAAACTTTTGCTCTCTACTCAAAGCGCAACTTATGTGATTGCGAAGAACCACTTTTGAAATACGTGATTATTTTAAGTGTCATACTGTTATTGTATTAATTGGTTATTAATTGATAGAATAAAGATCAATTTTCACAAGATTGACTTGGCATAAAATAAAGGAATTTAATTTGAAATTTTCCATGAGCTTTTCAGTAAAGGAAAACATCCTGATGAAACCTGCACGTCGAAGAAGATTCACAACCCTCGAAAAACGTATGATATCCCAAACCAGTATTGGGCCAGGTAGGCGGACTATAGCCTAAACACTTACCTGCAATCAGATAAATACCCAGCAGTGAGACGTATAAAATGAGTTGAAGATGAAATAAGGGAAATAGTGAACTAAAAATATATAATAAAAAGAATAGAGTTAGATTAAAAAAAAAAAAAAAAAGAATAGAGGCAATAAAAATTTACTACCTTCAAATTTCTTGTCACGTTTTTGTTACAATTTTATCTAGTTCCGGATAGTGGGGCATCACTGCCTCCGTGGCCGAACGGTTACCATGCTGGACTGCCACGCAGAGATCCAGGATTCGATTCCCAGGCCAGAAGAAATATTTGAATGGCCTACATTTGTTTCTCTCGTGAGTTTGGGTATAATTTATGGTTGTCTATGTGTGTGTGCATGGTACCCGCGATACAGGGTTTCCCTAGTGCGGGGCTATGAGTGTGTCCGTTATTATTATTATCAGGTTCAAAAAGCTGGCATTGTAGATAGCTAAGCTTATTCTTTGACAGAAGCACCTGCTACAAAGCGACAAATTCAAAGCTCAAGAGGCAAATTTTGTCTGTGTCGTATTTGTGCTCTTCTACTCTACCGGCGGAGCACGTATGCTTGCATGGACATAATAGGGGACCACACTATACACACAGTTTATTAAGTCTAGACTATCTCGCTGCCTACTGGTTACCACGTCCTGGCTTCGATTCTGTTTTGGGTAGGGCCCGTTAAGCCTTAATCAAATAAATATAAATTATTTTCCACCATTTTTTTTCAAGTTATGGACTAACGATGTTGCTACATTCTAAATACTTTGTCAAGTACAATGGTTAAATATGTACTTGCAAAACAAAACATCATGTTAACCGGCTAAAAAAAATGCAACAGAAATGGCATCTGCAATCCTCAATACTGCAGTATCGTGTAGATAGCTTGCATAGCATTGTTATTTTCAGTCGGAGTATAAAGTCTCATAAACAATTTATGACATCAATTCACTAATTATATTCATCCGGTGACTAAATTTGTCTTCGTTTTCTTTGTCCCCAAAATCCGTTCGCGTGATTGTTTCACCGTGTTTTCATTTATCGTTCCACATCTAAAGTTTACTTTTCAGCAGTTGATAAGCCGTATTTTATCAAGCTTTATTACTTAAGTATTTTTTGGCACTTTTAGCTGTTAAAATACCTACTTTAATAGCTAAACTGCTGCTCCAATTTGAACGTTTGTTAACGCCCAGGGTTCACATTGTTAGTAAATGTGTTTCAACAGCTCATCATCCTATTTAAGAGCCAAGTTCTTGCACTCCTCATGGTTCCTTGACCTCTTTAAAGCCGCTCATCGTGACGTTTTTCTTTATTTGTTCACTGTATGCCATGGTCCAGTTCTACTTCCCTTTATTTTTCCTTCTATCTTCCCCTGTAATATCTACTTAAATATCTTAAGTTTCAGCTCCTAAATATCTTAAATTAGCGTGCTCTTATGATAATATACGAATAAAGTATTTATGGAAGATACGTAATCATCTTCGTCAACCTATTAGATAAGTCCCACTGCTGGACATAGAGGATTTAGGCTACAATCCGCGATCGAATCGGGTACTTCACATTTATCATTATTCGACGTTCAGGTTCCATCACGTTTTACATCACCGTTAGGCTCAATTTATATTGCGGCGGAACAGAATGGAAGAGAATTTTTGTAACGATGTTGGACATAGCGTAATGAACTTTATGATCATTGTGTAACGTACAAACTAGATACGAGCCAAAAATCATGTTGCGCGTCTTCCGCGGAATTCTCGCGCATGCTCGAGAATGCATTCGCGAGAAGTCCGCAGCTGTCGTCGGCGACGCCTGGCGAATCCGTGTGACAATGAAAATTGGGCCTTAGCGACAGGTGTTGCTACTAAAAATCCACAAATGTACGTAACTTAAAAATTAAAGTCATAGATAGATACATACCGCTACAGGCATTCGAACCGTTGACTGCTCATAAATAACTCCTAATCACCGCTCATGGGTAACTTATCATAAACTCGAATTTATTTTTTCCGAAATAACCTTTGTTCGAATTTTCATTACCCTGAAAACCGACTTATAACGAAACCGTTGTTCTTTCAGGACATGTTGGATGTTTATCGCAAAGACACTATTATCTTTGGTTAGGTTAAGTTAAGTTAGGTTTAAACGAAAAAAAAACATTTTCCTCTTAAAATTACTTTCGAGGTTATGAAAATTCGAGCAAAGGTTATTTCTGGAAAACGTTATTTCGGACTTATAATACGTAATCCCACTTATGAAAGATATGTTGAAACAAATTAATACCCTAAAGCTGGTTTCAAATTGTATTAAGGAAAATATAATTAATCTCAAGACATTCTATTAATACGATGAACAAAAACCAATTGGTTGTTCTTGACCATTGACTTACTTGACTTGATTGACTTACTTATATGGACGTCGGGTCCGCGCTAAAAAGTGTCCGAACTTATAGGGCGTTAAAATCGTATACAGAACGTCATTCACGCTTTAGTCTTCGTTTGTTCGACTGACAGCGAAGCAAGCAAACTTGACAGTACTGCGATGACATTACAATTTAAAATCAACGTTTTAGCTTTTTCATATTCCTTTACATGTCACTACGTTTTAATAAGTTGACTTGGGACATTTTTTTTCGTGGTTTTTGTATTAGACCCGTCGTCCATTTATTTGTAAGTCAATGTTCTTGACAGTTAAATCCTTTAAGAGGTAATGAGTCTCCTCTAATAAAATTTCTATAGATATTGGAAATTTATCATTTACAAGGTTCAAAGCTGTCTAAGTTGTCTAAACGAAGACTTTACACAAAAGGTATTATACAGCTTCTGCAGACACTTGCGGTTGACATAAATCCATGGAAGGATCCGTTTAACTCTTTCAGGTTACTTCTATGATACTATCAAATAAATGTTGTAAATAATGAATTTGAACAAATTCTAACGTAAGTGCTAGCCCGAGGTTTTTACACTTGTTTTCAGAGGATGCTGCCTTATGAATGACAGGTAATGTTGAAGCAGTATTACGATTTCAAGTATAATCTCAGTACAGAGTACTAAAAAAACCGCCTCAAAAGTACGTGGAATTACGTCTATTTGCTAAGTTTTATTGAAACATCCTTAAATTCGCCACTATACAGGACTTGACACTGGAGATAATAAAAATCGGTTCTCGCTACTCAAAGAATATTGAGAGAAAAACGCCTTGAATTGGAGAAATAGCAAAATCAATCATTAAAATAATTGCTCCTTAAGAAAATTTAGGCGCTATTTATAAAAATAAATCTTCGTGCGTGAACAGCCACCCTTAGAGGTGGATGATTTCCTTCAAAATGAAATGGGACCACTATGGAAGGACCTCCTTTCCAACAAAAAAAGAATCATGAAAATCGGTTTACAAATACCGGAGTTATCGCGTAACATACATACAAAAAAAACGTACAGTCGAATTGAGAACCTCCTCCTATTTTGAAGTCGGTTAATAATGTAATTGCTAAGAAATAAAAATATTTAAAATTCGAATCTGGATAATTATTTTCATAATGTCAAGCGACAGGACGAACAAGTTGTGCGCCTGGTGGTAAGCGTCATGCCTATCGCCTATCCGTAACAGTTGCAGTGCCACTCAGAGATTTAAATCGCAGGAAATGTCAACCTGAGGTTTAAAGTTGACAAGGTTATGTGCCCGTAATTTCACTAGCACCTTTACCCTCAAAATCGTATCGCAGTAATACTCCCATTACTGTTTATCGACAGAAATAGGGCAGTTACAGTAGCACTTTCTTGGGCATACTCTTTTACAAGGAGTACTGCTGCTCTGGAATTATCCATCTGGATCTCGAAGTTAATATACCCCAGGTAATCCATAAAACATGTGCAATTATTGTGAAAATATGTATTAGTGAAAATATTTCTCTAGTTTGTTATTATTATTCATACAAAGTTGGAGCAACACAAAGAAAAATTCCTTCGATTTGATTGGACTGGCCTTTAGGTATGGCAATAGACTGCGCTGGTCCAATCACATTAAAGGAACTTTTCTTTGTATTTTTCGATCTTTGTATGCATTGACTTACAAATAAATGGACGACGGGTCTAATACAAAAACCACGAAAAAAATGTCCCAAGTCAACCTATTCGAAATTTAAATTGTAATGTCATCGCAGTATCGCGCTGTCAGTCGAACAAATGAAGACTAAAGCGGAGTTTGGCGCTCTGTATACGATTTTAGCGCCTTACAAGTGCGGACACTTTTTAGCGCGGACCCGACGTCCATATTATTGTAAGTCAATGTTTGTATGAATAATAATGTGCAAGTTTGTTAAGATTGGGTTATGAATCTTTAAATAGTTATTCAGCACCATTGAGTGTATAGCCAGAAAAAGAGACGAAATGTCATTTACTTTGTTTGAAGACTATTCTGCCAAATCATTACGGTGACAACTGCGCTCCGATTGACCAGCCCGAATTCGAAACAATTGACGGGTGTCTTCAATTGTTTCACTCAAATCCACCATTTTAACATGAGCTTTGCTATAATGGACGAAAGTTGCAAAATTACATATTTAATATTTAATTACCAATGATATGTGATTCCGTTTGTTTCGTAATTAAATGTTTTGCTGTTTTTCCCACACCACCGAATGGATCAGCCCCCATAGTTAAAGATATTATCTTTTTACAATAAATTGGGAATATTTTTGGAATATACGGAGACGTACACACAGGTCGGATGTTGGCGCTGTACTATTTCAACTTTCTAATTTGTGATTTCAGTGCAAACGGGAGTTGATATTTAAAAGTGATATAAGGTCCATTTGCCTGATGAGTTGCCAGGGATGGATGACCCTTATTTCGTCTCTATTTCTGGTTATACACTCGATGTTCAGCAGGTATTCTTAGTATATCCCATCTTTCCAAATTACGTCATGAGAACCACTAAGCTACGGCATTCGACTTATCTCGTTAAAACAAAGCTTTGTTACCAAACCTTTAATTTTTCCCTTTCCCAAAAGTTATTTATCATAGAAACCATAATATACCTCATTAACAATGCGGCTTATCACCATTATACTATTTTAATGGCAGTTTAAAAAGGGGCGTTTGCAGGAATATTGCCTAGAGGTATTTTATCGGGTACCATGTTTCACGGGAGGGATCTAATGTATGTCGGCACGCGAGTGGTGATTAAAATTAATAAAATTAGTTTGTGGACACGTGGACAAACGTTTTTTTGGTAAATAGGACACGTCCATAAGGTATCAAAAGACGAGGCCTGACTATTGTTCAAGATTCCTCAAATTATCATACCAATTTTTTTTATGGTATCAAGTGACGGGACGAGAAGGTTGTGTGTCTAGTGGTAAGCGACATGCCCGTCAATAGCAGTTGCAGTTGCCATTAAAGCTCTAAATCACAAAGATCTGCCACTGCGCCTATCAGTCTGACAAGTTAATAAGTCGTATGTGCCTGTAATTTCATCATTCACCAGCACTCTTAAGCCTTCAAAACCGAAACGATTCAAAACTAGAGTAAAAGAAAAATATATTAAGATAACATTTGTCAACTTAGAAGAGTTACGTATCCTGCTTTAGGGAACTGAAAAATATTAAGTTCTGAGTGGCACTGCAACTGTTATGGACAGACGTGTCGCTTAGCTACAGGCCCACGACTTATTCATCCAGTCACTTAGTATCACAAAAAAATATAAGACACTCCCGTTTTTGTAAAACAAAATCTAAGCTAATTTAATGTAGTCAAAACTTGATATAGCAGAAACATTAGAAATACAATAGAAATACGGCCCAATTAACGCTTTAATTTGCAAATTTACAGTAAAACGACGTTTATATTAGCACGTAATAAAAATCAATTAATCAATTAAGTAGTAAATTAATTTGCTACTCCGCGAACCCAGTGAAGGTTAAAACAAAACTACTTCAAGTTTAACGGACAATATTACTTGCAATGTGATGGCCTAGCAATGGGTTCTCCGCTCAGTCCTTTAATGACAGACATATTTATGGATCATTTTGAAACTCAATACATTGCGGGTAATAGATATATACTATATTACTTTAGGTATGTTGATGATTCATGTTGGCCGGGTAGTTTGAGACAGCTGGACAATTTTGTAAAGGACCTTAACAACAAACACCCAGAAACTAAGTTTAAAAAGAAATAATTAGAACAAAACAACTCTCTCATTTTCTTAGATTTAACTATAACCAAACTAGATAACAAACGTGTTTTTAAAATTTACCGTAAGCCTACACATATACAGATACAATTATCCCGGCTTCTTCTTGTCACCCGTGGTAACATAAAATTGCTTTTAATTGTTATATATATAAGTAGTTGACAGTCCCTCTTTCTAAAAAACATTATAATTTAGAGTTAAATATTATTTATCAGATTGCACTTTCTAACGGTTACAGTAAAACGTTAATTAATTTAACTTAATCACAAGAAACAGAGGTGGATAGTCAACAACATATTGTATACTGCGGTTCCTTCACAGTTTATTAATAAATATAAAGCAAGCATTACTTATGTTGGCCATTTATCAGAAAAGATTTATAAAATGTTGAAATCAAATGACGTAAATTTGTTGCTTTTAAGACAAATGACACTTTGCGCTCTAGACTTTGCAATGGCAAGGAAAGAGTGGAAAGTGGTAAGAAGTCGGGAGTTTATAAGCTCACCTGTGACACATGTCACAGTGTATATATAGGCCAAACAGGACGTAACTTTATAACTAGATATAAAGAGCATGTTTCTTCGTTTAGGCATAAGCACCCAGACAGGTACAATTTCGCTAAACATTTATTAGAAACATTATATTTTACCAGATTCCCATTCTTATGAAACTTTACATTTTTTTTTTTGAAAAAGGACTACGTCTGAGTGTCTTAGAACAGATGGAAATAATTAGGTACAACAACAGGGGTTGTATAATTAATTAACAATTGAATTTTGCATCATCACCTTTATTATGGGTATTTTCGGGTTTTAAGGATAGCAACACTGGGGGTAGTGGGGTATAAATACACCAACCGTTCTGAACGAGCTCACTCTTTGGCCGAGCGTCGCGCAGTCAACAGCCCCTGAGAATGCGTCTTGGAGAGGCGAAACTCGTGTCGGGTATATTTTTGGTGATGGTTTGTGACTGTAGTTGCGCTTGTGTTATTTATTTTATTTATAATTAACTTCATGAAAAAATATTCAACACAAGCGCAGCTATTTTGCACGATTTAACCGTCACTGGGTTCGCAGAGTAGCAAATTAATTTACTTCCATTTTTATTAACATGGACTTCCGCAAAGTACCGCCTGAATCTATTAATTAATTAGTACCTAAATTATCCACTAAATTATCGTACGCTGTAAAATTGTAGAGAATTCAAATTAACACTACTTGAGTTGTTAGTTGCTCAATTCTACTACAATATGATATTTTTTACTTGACAACATAAAATTTAACTAATGTTTGTTATTTTTAGCTTTCTCCTTTTTTATTATTGATACAAATATCGATCTATACAAAGAAAAATACCTTCGATCTGACTCTACTCGAGTCACTGTCTGTTGCCACGAGTAAACAAACTTTAGTTTCTCACAGGTGGCGTTGGAGGCTAATAAGTCATATAAACCCTGTACAAAGATTTGTACCTCGGTCTGTAGCTCAGTTGGCTACGAGGCGGATACTGATTAGAGTCCTATCAGATTGAAGGATTTTTTCTTTGTGTTGTACGAACTTTGTATCAATAATAATAACAAAGTAGTGGAGTATTTTCACCAAAAATTTGTTTTTTATAATACCAAATAATGGGCCTATCCATAACAATTGCAGTGCCACTCAGAGTTTTAAATAGCAAAGGTATTAAGGGCACTGCCACTGCAGGCCGTTACGCTGACACATAACTTGACAAGTCCCATGTGTTTGTAATTTCAGCACCCTTACTCTTTGAAACCGGAACGCAGTAATGCTCACATTACTTCTTGGTGGCAGAAATAGCAATGCGTGGCAATGTTTCCCTGGACGAATTCTTTCAAAACGATCTCTACTGCTACTAAACATCATGATAGTTTTATATCATTTTATGTCGAGTTCTTAGGTTTTCACGATTGTTATACGTAGGAAAAGAAACTATTTTTCCGGATTTACATATTTGTTTTTTCAAACAAAGCAACGTTTTGGGGCCTTTACAGGTCCCATGGTCACGGTTGACTGAGGCGGTACAGTCATCAACCTCAATCTAATATTAACGCAAACCACCCTATTTTTTCACTATATTTTTATCTAGTTTTTTTTTATAATACTAAGTGACGGGACGAAAATGTATGCCTGGTGGTAAACGACACCCCTGTCCCTAACTGTTGCAGTACCACTCAGACCTTTAAATCACAAAGATCTGAGGGGCGCTTTGATAAGTTGATAAGTCCCATGTGCCTGTAATTTCACCATTGTTGTTATAGTATATTTTGTACTATATACTACTACATCCAAAATAAAATAAGAAATGTATAAAATATTCGTATCCCAGTTTGTGGTGAAATACTATTTATATAATATTTTTATTTTATGAAAATACAAGGTTATTTAAATCCATTTTTACTCACGAAATCAATATGAAAAGCTACTATCTTTTCAGGCACTCGAAGTACGCACGTCGGTGTACGTCTGACACTTCAGCTTTTTCTCAGACTGTGTACGTGCCAAATTTACTAAAATCAAAAGAGAGTTCTTATGGCGACAATGCAAAGTTGACGCATTCAGACTGAATTTTAATTTAGGAAGATTTAGATAACATTGTTAACTGGTCTCATGATAATGGTATAATCATAAATCACGGCAAAACAAAATGTATGCATGTATATTCACCCTATAGCAAGGTCTACTTTGACAAGCTTACAGTGTTTGGTCATTCTTATGTCTTCACAAGCAATAAACAAATTGTAATTTTAATACAATAGAATTTGTAGATAACCTTAAGTATTTGGGGATAATAGTACAAAGTAAATTTTCATGGAAGTTGCGTGTGGAGAATATCTGTTCTAAACTTAGACTGACTTAGGTAAATGTTTTCAACTTAAATTTATTGTCAACGAGGCTACTTTAGACACCGTGTATTACGCGCTTGCTGAGTCTATTTTCACGTATAGTCTAAGTATTATAGGCATACGTTTACATCTTATTTGGAACAAATTAAGCAACTACAAATAAGGTACTTGAAATTGTTGGTGAATAAAAATGTAAAGGAAAAAACATGGCAAAAACTGTCGGTGACGTGCGCAGTGGCAGTGTTCTTCAGGTCTTTGCTATTTAAAGCTCTGATTGGCACTGCAACTGTTATGGATAGGCGTGTAGCTTACCATCAGGCGCAAGACTTATTAGTCCTGTCACTTGATGTTATAAAAAAAGTAAGATGTATTAGGCGGCAGTACTAAACTGGACGAACACTTTCATAAGAAGCTATTAAAACTTATTACTACTGCTAATAAAAGGTGTCCCTATAACGAAAATCCCAATCAAATTTCCCTCCGTCAAATCAATTTATGAGGAATATATCCCTTACCACGCGCACGCATTCATATCCTGGCCACATTGTTTTAAGCCACCCTGTATTTTTTTCGTGAAATGATTATTGGTGATGGTTAATAAAGCGATGGTAGCCTAGTGGAAGAATAACTTCTCAACGGAGAGGTCAACGGTTCATATTCTTGTGTAGCGGCATATAGGTGCCTAGGACTTTAATTTCTAATAGTTTTGGTACAAAGATTGAAGAAAAACAAAGAAAAATTCCCTCAATCTGACACGACCATCGATATCGAGATTTAAGTCGGAATTCTTCTTTGTGTATGTTCGATCTTCTCATCAGTAATAACTAGAGGAGTACTGTAGTATGTAGTAGAGTTAGCATAACAATAAATATCTTAATATCTCAGTTACATATATTTATGAATACAAATTCTCTCGGGAAACTTAAAAAAAATGTTTAAAACGCCTAACGCATAGGGCTTAACTTGTTACAGCAAACCCGTGCCCCGCAGCGATACGTATAATTAGGTTGATGATGATGACGTTTTTCATGTCCATTGCGCAAAACTTAATCAACATTATAAACCAATTACTATAAAAGGATCTTATTCTGCGTAAGAAAAAATATATTTCGTTGAAGAGAAAAGCTTTGAAGTCTTTTTAAGGCTTTCACTTTCTTGGTATAAAAGAAAAATGAACAGTACTATGAGTTCACGGTATCCGATAGTCGTTAGAAACCACGTAATACGTTTGACAATTTTATATGGCACATTGTACAGCACCCCTGGCTTCGTGAAGAAGTAACATTTTTATGTTCGGTTAAAATTTTTACTGGTGTTTATTGATACAGGAATTGATGGAAAGGCACATTTTGTAGCAGTAGAACTCCTTGTGAAAGAGTTCATCGAGGGTAGTATTGCCACCTGGACCCCGATTGAGAACTCTTCGATCCGCTCACGCGATACTTGCAGCCGTAGATGCATACCACACCTAGAGGTGCTGGTGATGATTTTATATCGATTTATCGGATATCGAAGTTATAACAAGTAAAAGAACTAATGTTAATTGCTATTTCGGTAACTACTCTAGCAAACCATAAAGTTTTTAATGCCTGGGTCTGTCATTTAAAAAAAATAAACAACTTCAAAAATACGTCACGACAATCGTGTGTGTTATTGTTTGGGCTGGTGATTTCGGTGTTTATTTATTGAAAACATACCGTGAGTAGCGTTTTTTAAGTTTACCCTGAATATAAATGTTTATAAACTATACTTTAAGGAGTAATTTCATGGTAAACGTTAGAACCACTCAAACGCAATATTATCATATTTATCCAAGTACACCAAAAATTTCATTAGTGCTTTTTAAGTGCAGGATTTGCGGTGTATTACTGCATTTTATTTGAAATGTTTTTGTTGGTAGTACGAAGGGTATTTATTTAGCAATGCAGAATGATAATTTTTATTTATAAAAACTTGTATTTAAACTGAATCCTTTTCTAATTTGCGAAACCAAATAGCCGCCATTTTGCGGTAGGAGGAGCGCATCGCGTAAGCGGTTATCCGAGTCGTTCCATTGGATATCGTTCTCGAATCGAAGGGCGCTATCCGAGCTATTCAGAACATTCGAGTTAAAACGTTCGATTCCGCTTCGGATACGGTATCGTTATCCAACGTTTACGGAGTTAGTCTGTGAATATAGATTATAAGAAAAATGAAATCAATTTATATACATTTTTAAGGCTTTAAAGTTCTAAAATATAGGAATGAATTAGTCTCGCATTAAAATAAATTAATAAAATTGAACAAAATCCAGATTTTATTTAAAATAATAAAAGATTTCCATATTACATTCTTGCTTTGTAAACAATAGGACGTTCGGTAACTTTCATTCGATAACAGTGTTCTGAATAACGTTTATAGCCTTTGCCGGTCGAGAAGTACGAATAATCGTACTGGTGTGACGTCATTCCGCTTCGGTTTCGAATACGACATTTTATTATAGTGAATAAAAATGAAAAGAAATCTTACGATATCTAATCGAATCGGTCGACAACAGAGTTATCGTAAGATTCTGAATCGACTTGCTGATCTGTTTCTGCTGTCAAGCAGTAATGTCAGCATTACTGTGTTCTGGTTTTGAACGGTAAGGGTGCTGGTGAAATTACAGGCACATGGGACTTATCGACTTATAGTCTCAGGGTGATTGGCGCAGTGGTAGTGCCACTCAGATCATTGCGATTTAAACTCTGAGTGGCACTACAACTGTTACAGATAGACGCGCCGCTTACCATCAGGCACACGACTTGCTCGTCCCGTCACATTTTATGAAAAAAAAAAAAACATTTTACAATGCTTGCCATTTGAATTTGCCAATTGGCGTAAGATACTCGCCAAATGTTGTCCAGGGCGCACCACAAGTACAGGAAAGGAAGGGTGGGAGGAGGCTCCTTTCGTGCGCACTTAAAGGTACACTGCAGATCCAATACAATTAGAACATTGTAATATTAATCAGCCACGGTATGGCTAGGTCGCTGGGTCATGTCCGGCCGGATCGAAGGAATGTTTCTTTGTGTTCCATTATTAATGCATTAGATTTATATGTATACCTCCATGATATATATTTATTGAGATTTTTTGGGAAATAACTTCGCTAGTTTTGTTAAGATTATGAATAACAAAGGGATGGAACACACAGACAAACACTTTTTTTTAATCGTTTTTTTTTTCGTCCTACCGGGTCGACGAAAAAAAGAAAAGAAAAACATTTTCTGTGTGTTCGATAAGAGAGAGAGATTCATAATCATAACAAAACTAGTGGAGTTATTTCTTAAAAAATCTCAATAAATACATTTGAACGAATAGCGACATCTGCGTCATTAGTGATACCTGTAAAGGTATCGATTGCGGTGATAAGGTTATTCAAAAATCTCTCACTAGATGTCACTAGCGGCGACGAATACTGAAAACCAGTATAAAAATCTATAACAAAAACACAGAGGAGAATTTCGACGGATCCGTACCTCACTTTATAAAGAGCAGTGCTACGGTGCAGCATGGACGAGGGTACATATCCTACCAGATCGACGAAAAAATTATTCTGAGAGTTCGATGTTTGTATTCATAACCATAACAAATGCATGATATATATTTTTGTGAAAATACTCCATTTGTGTGTTATTGTTATTGATAGTACTGATTATAGTTTCTGTATAGCCTAGCTTATCTGCCTGAACTGCCTCCGTGGCCGAACGGTTACTATGCCGCGATGACTACCACGCAGAGGTCCCGGGTTCGATTCGCGTACCGGTAGAAATGTTTGTATGGCCTACTGTTATTTCTCTCGAGAGTTTGGGGTTAAATTGTGGTTGTCTGTGTGTGTGTCCATGGCACCCGCGATACATGGTTTCCCTAGTGCGGGGCGATGTGTGTGTGTATGTGAGAGAGAGAGAGAGAGAGAGAGAGAGAGTATGTGTGTGTGTGTGTGTGTGTGTGTGTGTGTGTGTGTGTGTGTGTGTGCGCGCGTATCATGGAGCATGTAATCCCTTCTTCTTTGTCGATTATTTATATTTAGATAAGTTGTATATCGGTAAGTACAACAAACCATGCAAATTGGAAGATCTCTTTTATTTATTTTATCATTATTTTTAACCGACTTAAGTTCGGCGACGACTTTTAATACCTGTATTCACTCCGACATATTTGTAAACCGATTTCGATTTTTTTTTTGTTGGAGAGGGGGTCCGCCATAGGGGTCCCATTTATAATTTGAAGACAATATTCCACTTCTAAGGGTGGTGAATGAGAAGATGCATCTGATTTATTTAACCGATTTCAATAAAACTTGACAAAGAGAAGTAATTCCACAAACTTTTGAGGTAGGTCTTTTTTTATAAAAAATCATTGAATATTTTATTTATTATTATCATATTATATTATTATATTATATATACAACCTTTTCCTTTCCTTTTTCATTATTTTATATGGCACAGGAGTAAATTTACGAAACCTGGAGCCAGTACCGCATTTACTTGTTATTTACTCGTCTACAAATAAGCCTACCTTTGTGTATGTCTTTGTAACATGTGTTTTTAATGTATTTTCTTTGTGTAATAAAGAATATATATTGCTGTTCTTTTGCGTATATATACGCACGTTCAATGAATAGAAATAGATTCGTATGTTCTTTTGTAATTGCTGACAATGCTATGGGTAACCTGGAAAGCACCATACATTACGATGCCTTATCTTTTCAAACTCGTATCTTATAAAAAGTGATTATTCAGGAGATGTCAAAAAAAACTTTCTACTTATTTATTTCCAATTTCTTGTCAAGGGAGTCAGCCTGCAACATTTGTACAAACAATCCATTTTTGCATTTCAGTAACTTTGTGCTTTAAGATAAGAGTTTGAAAAAGATGGCGACAATTAGCAACATTAGAGCTTTTTGTTAAAGAGTTCACCCTGAGCCACAACACCTTTTTGTGCCGCCAAGCAATAATGTGAGCATCTGTGCTCCGGTTTTGAAGGTTCAAACTACAAGCACATGGGGTTTGTCAAGTATATCTCAATGTAACAGGCGCGGAGACGGTGCCCCTCAGATTTATGTGATTTAAATATTTGTGTGGCACTGCAACTATAGACAGGCGTGCCACTTACCACCAGGCGCACGAATAGTTCGTTCCGTCACTTTTTTATTTCATAAGAAATAGGTACACTTAAACCTAGACCGCTAACGGTCTAGCAAAAATCAGTTTTGGTTACAAGTCAAAAAGAAATAAAAAATAATACAAAGAAAAACTAATTTTACTAATGTGACTCATTTATCGTATCGTATCGTAATTAAATTCTGAATATTTATAACACATAAGAATAAAAATAAAATAAAAATGGAAATGTGAGTAGAATCAAACTCGTCTTGTACGTTTACTTCATAGTGCCATACATTGTCTTTGCCATACCTCATCTCTTTCGTAAGTACTGAATTTATAAACGATTTAAAAGAATTTTTTGACGATAAAAATAATGAATAACAATACTAAAAAAAAATTCGACTTCTCTCATTAATAATTATTTGAAATGTATGTATTGCAGAAATCGCTTAAAGCGATAAGACCGCCCATTGTACCACAGCAATTGTATTTGTTTCCTTTTTTGGTGTACAATAAAGAATTTTTGTATTGTATTGTATTGTATTGTATTGTATAATATATGTTTTCCATTACTAATTAGAATAATGAGCCCTGAGCTCTTGTAGGGCGTCACATGTATGTCACCAGTTAATTTTCGATCTTAAATTTGTAATGTGATATGCAATAAACAATTGAAATTGAAATATATTTTCCATCTACAGTACTTCATGAAACCTTTTCCAAATGTGGTTATAAATAAATGTCATTATTTTTATTATTACTCACGACCGATATTATTTGTTTTCGGGCTTTTATTTGTACGAACGGTACATCCAAATTTAGTTTATCTATTTCCAGAAATAGAATTGCAAAATTCAATCTCAATTCAAATACTATTCGGCAAACGATAACACGTGACCTTTCCCTTTATGAATAACAAGGAAAACGTAGTTTAATATAGCAAAAGTGTACGCATGCGAGTGAAGATATCCTGAATATTTTATACGGGAAAGTAAAGAGGCTGACAAAGAAATGCGAGTTAGATCGAGGCCTAAATAAACTTGAGGCCGTACTACGAAATGTCGAATCATTCGATATTTAAACACTTTGTTTTCGTATTGTCAGTCACAATGAGCATAGGAAAACGTACCTAATAGATGGCTTCAGGAGTGTCTAATATGTTATTTTAGTCTTTGGTTTTTAGAAAAAGGATTACGTAAATGTTGTAATAATTATAATTCCAATATTTATTTTATTGAATGTCACGTAATTAATTAAGTCAAATGATTATTAATTAAAATAAAAAAATCAAAATTAAATAATTTAAGTAGCAGTAGAGCTCCTTGTGAAAGAGATCGTTAAGTTTAGTACTGCTACCTTACCAGTGTCCCTCAGATCTTTGCGATTTAAAGCTCTGAGTGGCACTGTAACTCTTATAGACAGACGTGTATCTTACCATCAGGTGCACGAATTATTCATCCCGTCACTTGATGTTATAAAAAGAAATATGTGCAGCAGTAGAGCTCCCCGTGAAGTTCCAGTTTTAAAGGGTAAGGCTTCTGGTGAAATTATGAGTACATGGGACTTGTCAACTTATGTCTCAGTGTGCCAGGTGCAATGGCAATGCCTCTCAGATCTTTGCGATTTAAGCTCTGAGTGGCACTGCAACTGCTATGGACAGGCGTGTCACTCACCATTAGGCGCGATTTGATCTTCGCTTTGTCTTTTCAACTGCTAAACTTGCTAAAGTAAGACGTATGGAGGTTGCGGGGGTTTCGAAGGCTATTACTACCCTAGGACCAGGCTATATTACTGCTATCCAGGCTATTTTACAGTCTACAGAACGCCACCAGCACCAGCAGCGCCATTACAGTACTACGTCAAACACATGTAACTAAAAGTTAAAAAATTAAGTGACTTTAATTCGTCTGAGCTATCGTATAAACAGTGGTAGAGGTAACAATCGTTAGGCCCGGCCTACCCAGCCCGAGACCCAACATTATTTATTTAACACACTCAAAAGGCTTACTACTAATGCAGATAATTGTTCTTTTATTTCCACTTTAGACTCGTAATTCTATAGACGATGAGGATCTTAAAGATTTTCGGGTAATTGATTTCATTTAACGATAATAATTGGAAAGATAGAATAAAGCTTCAGAAGTATTAGGAACGTGTTTATTTTATTAAATTATTATGTTTTTGATACCACGATATATATTTTTTAATACTCCACTAGTTTGTTGTTATTATTGATACAATATTTAGTATAAAATATTTAAAACAAGTGGAGCTCCTGTTGAAAGTGTTCATCCAAGGAAGTACTGCCACCTTACCTATTACTGCCGCCAAACCACAGGCACATGGAACTTATCACCTTATATCTCAGGGTGACGGGCGCAGTGGAAATACCCATAAGATCTTTGTGATTTAAAGCTCTGAGTAGCACTGTAACTGTTGTGGCAGGCGTGTCGCTTACCACCAGGCGTATGACTTGTTCGTCCCGTCACTTGATATTATAAAAAAAGAAAACAAAGATTGAACAACACTAAGAAAAATTCCTTCGATCTAAATGGACTTGAATCGGTGTCTGTTGCCACACCAAAGACGCCGCCCATACCACTGTGCTTTTTGCAGATCTTACTATTGGATTAAAACGGCTTTTGTGCCATCAGCGCCACCTTTGAAAAACTTATGAAATGTAATAGAACCATTTCAAAATATCAGGTGGGCTTCATAGTATCAAGTGACGGGACGAACAAGTCGTGTGCATAATGGTAAGCTACATGCATGTCCATAACAGTTGCAGTGCTACTCAAAACTTTAAATCGCAAAGATCTGAGGGGCCCTGTCACTGCGCTCGTCACCCAGAAACATAAGTTGACAAGTTCCATGTATCTGTAATTTCACCAGCACCCTTACCCTTCAAAACCGGAGCGCTTAATGCTCATATTATTGATTGGCAGCTGAAATAAGCAAGGTGGCAGTACTTCCCTGGACAAATTCTTTCACAAGGAGGACTGCTACCAACAGGCGTTGTCGGTATTAAAAGTCTACTGACAAAAGGGCGTTGTTTTGCAGACACTTTTGACTACATGATTTTGTTTTATTTCAATAAATGCACCATAAGCAAATAGTTTTTTTTAATATTTTAAAGACATTTCAACTAATCGAATTTTTTTCCGAAATAACGTTTGTTCGAATTTCCATTACACCGAAAACCGAATTATAACGAAGCCGTAGTTTTTTCAGGACATGTTGGATGTTTATCGCAGACACAATTAGGTTCGGTTATGTTCATGTTATGTTAGGTTAAGTTAGGTTTAAAAGAAAAAACATTTTCCTCTCAAAATTACTTTCGAGGTTATGAAAATTCGAGCAAATGTTAATTCTGGGATATGTTATGTTGGACAACTGATAGGTAACCGTCGGGGATTGCTAGTATTAAATAAATGGTTTTATCATATAACTTTAGAATGGTTTTATTTAATTAAAATAAATCCATCTCTAAAGTTAATTAATACGATGAACAATGACTAAGGACAGTAGATAGTAGTGGCAAGTGCAAACTTTAATGCAATTCTCGTGTCCTCTATTTGAGTTAATTAGTGAAAATGATATTTTTAACTGTACTTTGTATGTTGACCAAAACAAAAAGAATCGCTGAGGGTTTTAGCGCTTGCTGTTATGAAAAACGTTTAAATATTATAAACTAAAATATAATCAGACAAATCGTGGGGGATAGTGCAAATTCGCGTATGTAGTATTGGTGAAAAGCGCGTATCTGCACCAAACCATATTTCACAGGAAAGGGATTTAACGTTATTACTTTGTTATTTCAATGGCTACAACTTTTATTTTTGCACGGTAAGCATTAACTTATATTGTCTACGGACTGATAGCAATAGATTCCCGTAAATCGCGCTAATTTTTACGACATTTACGCGGATTTGATTTGGCAACTAAATTACTAAAATGGTGCTCATAACTGATTATGCAATTACGCGTAACTAGCATTTGAATGCTGGTTACGCGTAATTGCACTATCGCCGACGAAATGGCGGTATAATCATTTCGTAAAATCGGGCATACGATACGATGACGAATGGGCACCAGTATTATCGCTGAATTAAGTCTCCAACTACGGTCACCAACAAGTCAACTCTTCCAACAGATGGGCCCCAGTTCTCGGTAGTCCAACTATTTCTGGCCAACGCTGTAGCAGCTATGATTTTGACCAGCACCAGTGTGCGAGCGGCACAGAACCAGGAGGCATATGTCCAGCTGATGATGCGTGTAGGCTGATGATTATAACGACCATACAATCATAACGATAAAAAATTAGATATCTAAGTACAGAGTACTAAAAAACCGACCTCAAAAGTTCGTGGAATTAAACATATATTTGCCAAGTTTTATTGAAATCGGTTACCGGAAACACTTAGAGGTTGAATATTTTCTTCATATTTGAATGAGATCAATACTGAGGTACCTTCTGTCCAACAAAAAAAGAATCATTCACAACGGTTCACAAATAAAAACTTGTCGCGTAACATACATATTTGTTTGACGTCCAGAAGTGATTTTTTAAAATATTCAGGTAAGCTTAAATACTAGAAACTAAAAGTAGGATTAAATTATATGAATAAAAATCAAGGGCAGAGGCCGTTAATAAACGAACCTGAAAAAAATGTTTATGATCCATGAGATATCACTTTGACAATGACAGCTCTTTGTTTACATTTTTAAGTTCGAATACCATCTTGTACCTACTATACCTTGACTTTTACGCTCTTTCTACATCGTAGTACAGAATACGTTAAATGTCTGTAATATCAGACTGTAAATGTAACTTGAAACACTTTTTCTTACAGTAGAACAAATTACGTCGCAACACAACAAAAAAGCTCTAAGTGGCTTGAGAGAAATTCAAAATAAAAAAGAAATATTTTTAATTAGGGCAGCGTCTGCAATGGGTGTCAAATTAAAAAATTAAGAGGATCTCTGAGTGGACGCCTTTGAATTTTAATAAGGGCGGAGATGACTTAATTATTTAATAATAAAGACTTCGCACCGTACGGAATGCCACTTTTTTACCCTGGATTAGTGATGGGAAGCATCGTCTGTAATAGGTTAACGACACTAAGTTTTTAATAGTTTGGACAAAATTCCATCATTACTGAAGGATTCTTCCTAATATTTATAATAAATAATAATAAACGCACACTGAGAGGGTTTGGGCTGTAGTTCCCATTCGGGCCCAATGTGAATCGGAAACTTCACACATTATCATTAAATTGCTTTTACGTATGTGTGAAAGTTTCCTCACGATGGTTTCCTTCATCGAAAAGCTCATGATACATTGCAGATTAAATAACCGTATATAAATTCCGAAAACTCGGTTGTGCGAGCCCGGATTCGAACACACGACTCGTATTTATATTCGTTAAACCTAACATTTGTCGCGCGCATGATGTTTGTCATTACGAAATTGACAAAACAGTACCTATTAATTCGTGGCCGTGTACGATCTCCAACAAGGAAAGGATTTAGTCGATATTTCAATATACTTTAGCGTCTTCTCACGTTTTCCAAGAGTTTGAAACTTCTTCGATTTGCAGGTTTCATAACAATATTTTCATTGACTAAAGTTAGCAAAAAGTACATTCAGAAATGTTGGTAGCATAGAAAATCATTAGTACATGTCACAATGCGGATTCAAATTGTCAAACTCTTAGTTGAGTACCAAATATTATACCACCAATTTCAGTCAAAGTATTATTTATAAATTGATAATACCTATACATTCAATACAGATTTATTGAGGGGTATTTTTAACCGATGTCAAAAAAAGGAGGAGGCTTTTTGTATGTATATTACGCGATAACTCCGCCATTTATGAGCCGATATTGATGATGCTTTTTTTGTTGGAAAGAGGGTACCTCAGAAGTGGTCCCATTTAAATTTGAAGAAAATATTTCACCTCTAAGGGTGGTAAATTAGGAGATTAATGACTTTTGTGGTCGGTTTTTTAGCCGGAGGTTAGGTTATTAATTCATTACAAGTCTCGTAACATAGGTGGATTTTTACATTTGTCGTGCTAATTGAATGGCTTTTGTGTAAATTTATGATGACAAAGGGATTTTACATTTAATGGAATAATAATCGTGTAAGACAAGTAAACAAATTGCGTTGATTATAATATGATTTATTTTTGAAAAGAATATATTTATGTTTTTGTGATCTTATAATAATATCGATAACAAGAGTGTCATTGGTTGTCCATCTTTACGTTCAAGTGGGTGAAATAAATTTAAATTTTTATTCAAATACACTGACGCAAAGAATTAACACACATTATAAGTCTTAATACAAGTACTTTTAGAAGCTGTGAAAAAGTTGGTCAGGGGAAGTAATGCCACCTTACCTACTTCTGCCACCAAGCAGTAATGTGAGCATTACTACCTTTCGGTTTTGAAGGGTAAGGCCCCTCTGGTGAAATTACAGGCACATGGGAACTTATATCTCAGGGTAACGGACATAGTGGCAGTGCCCCGCAGATCTTTGCGAATTACAGCTCTAAGTGGCACTGCAACTGTTATGGATCATAAAAAAAGGACTAGAGTAGCATTAAATTGAGGAAATTGAGTTCTCTCTCTGGGTGGCTATGCTAACACGTTGGGCTAAGTAGCTGTCAGCCGTTATGTCCGTTGAATCTGAGAGGCACTGCCCCATTCCCATATGCCTGTAGTTTCACTAACACACTTGACCTTTAAAACCGGAACGCAGATATGTTCATATTATTGCTTCGTGTATTTTAATTCATCTTGTTACGTTAAGAAAGTATTATCTAATTCATTTTTATTACTAACGTGAGCTAGTTTGTTTGTTTTAGTAGCACTAGAGCTCCTTGAGAATGAGTTCGTCCAGGGAAGTACTGCCACCTTATCTATTTCTGCGACCAAGCAGTAATATTTGCATGTTGCAGTGCTGGTGAAATTACAGGCACGTCCCATAGTTGTCAACTTATGTCTCAGGGTGACAGGCGCAGTGGCATTGCCCCTCAGATCTTTGCGAGCTCTGAGTGGCACTGCAACTGTTATGGACAGGCGTGTAGCTTACAATCAGGCGCACGACTTCTTCGTCCCGTTACTTGATATTATAAAAAAAAGTTACTTTGATTCTATAATGTATCATGTGTGTGTGTACAATGTTATTTAGCTGTTTAGTGTAGTCAATGCTGCATTTTGCTATAGTATTTTTATTGTAGCTAACTGTTTTTGCTTATCATTATTTAATAGTACAAAGTGCCATGCTTGACGTGCTCTTGACTGTACCCGTTACCCTTCAAAACCGGAACACAGTAATGCTGACATTACTGCTTGGCGGCAGAAATAGGTAAGGTAGCAGTACTTCCTTGGACGATCTCTTTCACATGGAGCTCTACTGCTACTATCTATCTAGGAGCTCTACTAAGTGTATTTTCGTGTATGTTTCGTATATATAACTAACTAAATCAATATATTACATACATTCATGATTACAAACTCTCGAAGCGATTGCTATTTCTGACAAGATATGAGGCAAGTCTGCGGCAACTCTGCGAGTATTTGACTAATACGACAAAGCCCTTACTAGTAGTTCAATATGTCTACATACCTATGTAGTAAAAACCTGATCGCCAACTAATTAGACACTCCATGTTTCGATAAAAAGTAACTGATGAATGGGAGGCAATCGCTCATTATAGAATGGTGTATTCTACTTACAAATGTGACGATAGAAATAAAATTACAGATTCACAAGTATATTTGTAATGAAACAATTAATTAATAATCTCAGTTCAAGGTACTAAGAAACCAAGCTCAAAAGTCATTCATCCCCCATTTTGCCACTTTTAGAGGGGGAATATTTTCTTCAAATTTAAATGGCACCACCACTGAGGTTACTCTCTTTCCAATAAAAAAATAATCATCAAAATCAGTTCACAAATCGAGTAATTTGTGAATTATCTCGTAATATACATAAAAAAAAAGTTGGTTTAAAATAAACCATAAGTGTATGCATATCGCAATGTTAATATAATAATGTATTAACTCAAAAAGTGTATTTTTCAGAATCTATGAAAAACCAATTACTCACTTCACGTCAAAGATTGTAGAAAAATATTTATGGATCAAAGTTTATTACAAACATCTAAACAATATCCTAGTAGCCGAATATATTTGAAAAATAAAATGGAAAAAATAATTTCATATTAATGAGTAAGAACTGTTTTGTCCACAACTAGCTAACATAAAGTTTGTCTTATTTTTTACAATATTCTAACGACGGTTTTATTGACGTGTTAGGTAATGAAATTTTACGTTTGGCAATAGTATAAGCTTCATTTCCACGTATTTTGAGTTAGAACACTATTGTAACAGCTGTACGATATGCACTCTATAATGCACTATGCACATGCATTATAACAACAGGTACACATAGCTAAATAAAATTTGATTTTGTAATAAATAATCTCAGTACAGTTTAGTACCTAAAAAGCCGACCTCAAAAGTAAGTGGATTACATCTATTTGCTAAGTTTTATTGAAATATCCTGAAATTCGCCACTGTACAGGACTTGACACTGGAGATAATAAAAATCGGTTTTCACTACTCAAAGAATATTGAGAGAAAAACGCCTTGAATTGGAGAAATAGCAAAATCAACCATTAAAATAATTGCTCCTTAAGAAAATTTAGGCTCTATTTATAAAAATGAATCTTCATGCGTGAACAGCCACCCTTAGAGGTGGATGATTTTCTTCAAAATGAAATGGGACCACTATGGAAGTACCCCCTTTCCAACAAAAAAAGAATCGTGAAAATTGGTTCACAAATAACGGAGTTAACGCGTAACATAAATACAAAAAAATAATAATAACATACAGTCGAATTGAGAACCTCCTCCGTTTTTGAAGTCAGTTAAAAATAAGGGCTCATGTATGCACAAGTTTAATAATCGCTCACGCGATACATGCAACCGTAGACGCATACCACACCTAGAGGTGCCGGTGATGATTTTATACCGATTTATCGGATATCGAAGTTATAACAGGTAAAAGAAGTAATATTAATTGCTATTTCGGTAACTACTCTAGCAAACCATAAAGTTTTTAATGCCTGGGTCTGTCATTTAAAAAAAATAAACAACTTCAAAAATACGTCACGACACTCGTGTGTGTTATTGTTTGGGCTGGTGATTGCGGTGTTTATTTATTGAAAACATACCGTAACAAGCGTTTTTTAAGTTTACCCTGAATATAATTATGTTTATAAACTATACTTTGAGGAGTAATTTCATGGTAAACGTTAGAACCACTCAAACGGAATATTATCATATTTATCCAAGTACACTAAAAATTTCATTAGTGCTTTTTAAGTGCAGGATTTGCGGTGTATTACTGCATTTTATTTGAGATGTTTTTGTTGGTAGTTCGGAGGGTATTTATTTAGCAATGCAGAATATTAATTTTTATTTATAAAAACTTGTATTTAAACTGATTGCTTTTCTAATTCGCGAAACCAAATAGCCGCCATTTTGCGGTAGGAGGAGCGCATCGCGTGAGCGGCTATGTAAACATTTTAAAACTTTAACTAATTTTAAATTTGGAATACATCTCGACTTGTAGCACGCGACTGGTACGTAAATTCATAAAACTAGACAATTATTTTGATTGTAATTAATAATTATGATGTCACATTACCATGATATTAAATTATTTTTTTGTGAAATTACTCAACTAGTTTCTTATAATTATTAATACAAACCTTATAATTGTATATTAATAATTATAATTCAAATTTTAAAAAAAATCGTTGGTATACGTGAAGTACCTATTGAATACAGCGGTTTTCTTATAAAATTTTGTAATGTGTATTTTTTTCTATCGTGAAAATTTTTAGGAATCGTATTTTCACACGGTATACTATTGTATACTAATCTACACTAGTATACACTACTGTATATTCTCAATTTTACTAACTATATATTTCTTTCAAAGTTTTTCAACACTAACTGTTACGCAGAACCCATCAAAGCCATCTGAGGTTGTATTGACTCCTAAGTAGAATGTTCAAAATGTATACGACAAACATACATATTGTATGTAAGCACATTCAACATAATTTACTAACAATTTTCGTCTGATATGGTTAAAGCTAAATTAACTATAGTTAACTTTAATTTCTGCTTTTATTACGCTTTATTTTGTAATTGTTGAAGTACACATATGCTTTTGTCATATGCCTATTTTTCTTACGTATGCTTAGAGGTGGAAAGGTGAGAGCCTAGTGCTAACACAGCACTATAACACAGGCTAATCCTAGTATGGACACCAGACTTTCACAAATAAAACTATATTCAATAACATGTGAGGACCATAGGTATATATGTTTCCTTTGTGAAAGATATTTTTGTTTTCATTCATACTATCACGACTATCTCCCACTGGAATAAGCAGAGACTACAGTAAGACTGGCAAGACAGGGCGTGACTTGCGCGAGAGCGACATAAGGCGCGAGAAATTGATATTTTTGTGCGATAATAACGGTTGGTCGCGCTTTTTGTCGCTATCACGCAAGTTGCGCCCTATCGTGTTAGCCCTTCTGACCTCGATCCACATGTTCCTGACAAACTGTAAAATGATTTTCATATCGAGAAACTCATAGTAAGAGCGAGTTTCAGAGAACGACAAGTTAGTAGATAGAACGACGTAGTAGGTAGAACGACAGTTGGTCTTATTTGACTAATTCAGAGCTCTTGGATTCTGAGCTACTTCCAAGTACCATTTACTCGCTTAGACGCTTGGATTACTTTGAATTTGGTTAATAAATGAACGGAGATTGGGTTCCGTAGAAATGTTATTTAGGGTAAAGTAGACCAGTATAACAATGACTTTAGAAGGAACCAAAAAGAAGTTTATTAGGGTTTAGGCCGAGACAGTAAATTAAGAAAAATATTATTTAAGGTAACGGTATATTGGTATGTTTCTCACTTTTGACAGAAACAAAAGGAGGTTTGTTATTTTTTGGCATGCCAGTAGTCCCAGTAAACCGTAGAGGGAGAATAAAAATAAAGAATAGATTAGTTCTCGCGTATACTGAAACCTATAAACCAGAACAGAGTACCTATAAATTCTGGGTTGTCTACTTTTAAAACTTTACCCCGTTAAAGAAATTGAAATGAAAATGAAGCCGTGGTAGCCTAATGGGTTGACCTACTGCCTCTCAAGCAGAGGGTCGTGGGTTCGAATCCAGACTCGCACCTCTGAGTTCCTCGGAATTTGTGCGAAATTTAATTTGAAGTTTATCATGAACTTTTCGGTGAAGGAAAATATCGTGATGAAACGTTGAAGAAGGTTCAAAGTCCTCGGAAAACGTGTGCAGTTCCCAACCCTCATTGGGCCAGTGTGGTGGACTGTCGCCTAAGCACTTGCCTGAGAGGAAATCCGTGCCCAGCAGTGGAATGTATAAATGGGTTCATGATAATGATGAAATCTGCCGAGTCTAAGGAATCCGCTAGGCCATATTTGGCTTGGTTGAGTTTTAGTAACCAAATAAAACAAATATGACAAATGATTACTTTTTTATTGGCCCTTGAACAGTATTAACTTAGTTATACATATTTCGAACTCAAAAAGTGTTGAAAAGTAAAAAAATGCAATATTTAAAATGGCCCATAAATTGGGGAAAAGATAGTGACAAAAGCACGGTGTCTCTAAAATCAGCTTAAGCCTGTCTAATTTAATTTATAACTTATTTATTTGATCTCTTTTTCTCGCGTATCATAATCTCTGCTGGTAGAAGCGAGATGGACATATTTGACAAAAGTAAGATATTCTCCTTATTTTAGGAGGTTTATACGATGCAAACAAAAATCTTTCATTCAAGAAAAACATTTCAAATGTCATCTAAAATACATGTAATCGTAATATTCCAGACTTGTAAGAGTATTTCACTAGTAATTCATACAAGAAAATTCAATGATTGTAATGAAAAATTAAAACTTACTTACTTACTTACCTTTCGCAAGGTTATATTGGGAATTTTTCGTTCCGTACGGCTTTTACAACCTAAAATATAACAATGCACCATTATCGTGAGCTGCAATAATTGTCAATTACTACAAAGGAACGATGAGTAACTTTGTAAAATACTTCTTAAAAGCACAAACACATAAAATCGATGCACATCAAACACTCGGAAGGATTTGCTGGACTCAACGAGCGTAGAGTCATACAACCAAAACCGCATACGTAGAAAGGGGCAAAAATAATATTATTTTCTCGTTTACTCTGACATGTCTGTGCATAAACCTATCTCGCTTATACGCTTTTTATTATTTATAAAGCCCCTCTACCCAATTCTCCCTCTACGCAGTAAACCTATTTTGGCCTAGACTGAAAGCTACTAACTGTTGTAACTTTATTAGGAAAGATAAAGTACCAAGAAACATTTATTTCAATGGCTTCCGGGACAAAAAGACTACTCTTCTAGAAGCTAGGTACATTCAACTACAGGTGTAGCTAAACAAACTAGTACGTTTGTAAAATGTAAATGACGCAGAGTACAATTTTCCAATTTTCAACAAAGAGTTTTGTCAGCTTATATAATCCTTACGTGTGTCTCACCGTACATTACCATAACATTGTAGAAAACAAGTAAAATTTTAACTTACTTTTTGCTACTTAGGCATTACAGCATAGGATGCAACTTTTACGACAATACTAACAGAGACTATTACAATTAGTCTCTGTTCAGAAATAACAAAAGGTGTTTTATATCGTTATTAGTCAGTCGTAACTGAAACTTAATTGTAGGGATACGACTCTTCCTCTTACACATTGCGACCAGGACACGACACGATTTCACAATGACATACTTACCATCCACAGAAACATCTGACACGACAATTTAATGTAATAAAATTACATATTGAATGAGTATTTTTATGATTTCGTATTTATGAAAGTAATCTTTTGGAACATAAATGTACTTATTATCTTCAATTTTGTGGTTAAAGGACTGTCTTTAATTGTAATTATGTAACAAAAGAAATATCAAATGACAATGTATGCTACGCCCTCTGCGGTTACAGGTTTCGCTGTACTTATTCGTTGTGAAACTTTGGAATTACATGTTATTGATATTTTCTTATTAATAATAAAATGTAAAAAATCGTTTACTCTGCACCTTGCAATAGCAACAATGTATGACGTAAAGATACGTGTTCTCGGTAAAAATGAAAACGGTATTAATTTTTACATTTAAACTTAATAATTTATCGTCTTCATGATTTGGTTGGGTTATAATTGCCTGTTTCTTTTGTCTGGCAAATTACATCGGTAGAGAAAATATGTAAGACGATAGCTGTACGATGGCGACGACAATATTGTAGTCACATGTAAATAAACTTGATTCGGATTCATTCCGTTTTACGCCGTATTTAATGTCGGGGCACGCATTAAACCTTTAAACGTTTGAGCAGTAAACTTGACTGAGACAGTTACGTGCATTATAATGGAATTAAGTTGTTTAATTGCTGCTGTCTCTATAAACGTTGCATAAAAGTCAAATAAAATGTCCGGAAAGTTGATAGGAGTTCTAATTGCAAATGTTTTATGTTACGGACATTGTATGGTGTACTTTTCATTTATGTTTCGCTCATTGCTCATTGGCACCACACCCAACCAGGGTAAACCTGACCCGGACAAGCCGGATATATCATGGGGCATAGTTTAAGGGATTGACACACCCGTTATTGTGTAGAGGAAGACCGACCAGCCGCAGTCGGTAGACAGATTGCTGTCGGCTATGCAGCGCGTGACAGTAAGTAGGTAATAAGGTAGTTGGTTATTTGGGTCGGTGATGTTGTTAAGATTTAATGTTGATGGTGATGGGCTTCGTGCGGCCGTAGTGGCCCATCTTGGGTGAGGTTGTGTTCTCGTCCATAGAACTCGAGTTGTACCTATAATTGACTTCCCCTTTAGATTCAGTGTCGGTTACGGGATTCTGGCTATTTCTTCAGCTGCTTTTTTTATGCAAATGTAAGTGCACATTTGAAATAAATTGTGACGATGAGGTCGACAATGGAGCATACACATCTAAATAATGTAATTCACTCTGGCTTTGAAAAGGTCCAAGTTGTAACGTTCAGGGAACAAGTCTGCAGGCAGGGAATTCCACTCCATAACCGTTCGCCATATGAATGCCCAAGCAGCACATCTATATCTAAATATATACTATAAGATATCAAATTGAATTTAATTCGATTGTATATTTTAAGAGTTCAAATTCCCTCAAGATATCTTGAAGAGGGTTTCTAGATAATTTAAAGTAAAAGTGGGCACAACTTTATTTGTAGATCACAAGAGTGCTTTGAGAAATTGTCTGTAGGTGTGAGGTAGAGATTCTTATCTTTTTTCTCAAGTAACCTTTCTAGAATGCTACAAGATCATTTGTAGAACAGTATTTAGTCTTGTGGATAGTTTGTTAGATAATTTATAGTCCATGATATTTTTCTTAGTAATGCTATTTTAAAACCAAAGTAACTAAAGCCTTACAAACGTAAGACGCAATGCACTTAATACTAATAGATTTCAAGTTTAATGGCTTACAAAATATAAACTATCAAAATTGCAACATGGCGAAATTAGATAATATATAATATTTCTGACTTTTTCGCGTAATGTTTAATCGTTTAAAAAGCGCGAATTGATGTGCGACTTTAAATACATTGTGAAAAGTAATGAAAAACTTTTCATATAACTAATGCGGTCGCTGTATTTTAAGTATTTATGTATAAATATAAACTTAATGAAAGTACAGTTATCGATTTTCGGTTTTAAATATTAGCTTAAATATACAAAATAACAAACAAACCATTTCCAAGAAGTTGTAGGCGTTTTCAAGCTAATTTCAACTTAGATTTACTTTTTAAAAACAAAAGAAATTATTCTCGGCTACTTTATAGTCATTCCTTAAAAATAAAAATGGCGATATGAATTTAAAGCTTTTTCAAAACACTATAGCATTTTGTCTATAGTGTTATCTATAGAAAAAAATTAGGATACGAAAAGATTATTTTTACTTGCTTTAGTGTAGTTGATCTTGTAGAAGAATATTCACTCCTATGAAGCTTTTAAGATTGTCTACAAAACGGGATGTTTCTAAGCGATTTTTTTTCTTTTGACAGTATTACAAAACCTTTTTATGGAGTAAAAGTTATAGCGAATGGTGAGCGTATTATGCAATAAAAAACTTTTCAAAACACAAGGTGAAAAAACAATTTAAAAAATCCAATTTGTCACAAAAAACGTAATTCTGTATAAGAATGTGTTATATATGCCTAGAAAGGTGGATAAATTCCCTATCAGACAAGGTATATTTCTATGACATTCGTATAAAATTTTCATTACAAATTTGAGGTTATTTCTTCACGCCAACCACATTTCACACAATGATTTCACCGTATTCAATTGATAGACGGTACAATACACATATCAAATCAAATCATTTTATTCGTCATCATGGGTACAATAAAGATGATAACATTTATTTTGTGATCGCCATGACGTACCGTCAAGGCATACGAATTATACTTTTATTATTAATTATACTTGTCCAATACTTCAAAATAATAATAAAATAACGATAATAATAATCATTAAATAGTCATAAATCACTGATTATAGGCTTCCACCTTCACAGGAGAGTGAAAAACTAAGTCTTAAAATCTACAACAGTTAGGACATCAAAACAAGAGTAATTTAATTAAGATAATAATCAATGTAAATGAATCAATGTCATACAGTCACGTTCGTCACAATAATAAATAATAAATAAATTAATGTGAAATTACTTAACAAAATTCCTGTAACGTATGATTTTTCAATTAAATACCCAAATAATGTGCGTTTAAATTCCGCGAAATTTTCATTCTGCCTTAACTGTAATGGCAATTTATTATAAATTTTTGGTGCCATTGCTATTATACTCTTCTCCAATAGTGACATTTTACAATTTACTTGGCGTAGTTGGTTAGGACGCCGTAATTACAGGAAAAAGTTGAGGGTGCTGTCGTACAGTAGTTTCCGTGCTCATTTCAATTGTTTTTGTCACTTCAGAACACGGAATTACTTCACAATGTTTATTTATTTGTCAACTCCGTGCTGTCGCCCACGCTGTTCCTTCTGCATATCAATGACTTGTTGCCTTTTGGCAACATTCATTGCTATGCAGATGATAGCACAGTGCACGGTTGCTATTATAAGCAATCGTCAAGCACCCGGGAGGACCCTGAGAGAAACCGGGAAAAACTTGTCGATGAGCTCAACCATGTTTTGGAACATATATCGTCGTGGGGCTCCCGAAACTTGGTTGAGTTCAACGCCAAGAAAACTCAGGTATGCGCGTTCAGCTCCAAAAAATCCCCATTCCTTCCACTTCCCCATCTTCAGGGTACAACGCTGACGCTGCAGGACAAGCTCAGCCTGCTGGGGATGAGCATCCGGAAGGACATGAGCAACAAAGATTATATCGAGAGCGTCATCTGTACCGCGTCACGCAAGCTTGGCATCCTGAACAAGGTGCACCGATTTTTTACTCCAGAGCTGCGATACCTGTTGTATAAAGCTCAGGTTCGAAGCAGCATGGAGTACTGTTCGCACCTTTGGGACGGCTCTGCCAAGTACTTGCTCGATGCCCTAGATGGACTGCAGCGCTACGCCTTCCGTGTTGTCAACGATCCTCATGTAACTGAGCATGCGGAGTCGTTACAGCTTCGCAGAGATATAGCGTCTCTTAGCGTATTCTATCGCCTGTACCACGGTGAGTGCTCTGAAGAGTTATTCAACCTTATCCCTTCCTCTCCTTTCCATCAGCGGACCACCCGTGCCGGACTGCGTTGCCACAGATGGACGGTCAGTTCAATACCGTACCGCACTAAAAAGTTTGGCAATTCGTTTGTATGCCGAACCATCAAATTGTGGAACCAACTCCCGGCGCATGTATTCCCTCCCCTCTATAACATCGGGTCCTTCAAACGTAGTGTGAAGAAGCATTTGGCCAGACCGGCAAAATGATAGTGACGGAGTGAAGATATTTGTGTTTTCCATCCGTTACTCTCATCTCTGGACTGTATTCGCACTTTCCATCAGGCGCGGTGCAGTCATTTTGCCGAGTCAAAAAAAAAAAACAAACAAAAATGCACATGCCCAGCTCGCGTGCGAATTAACGACTAATTTATCGAATGATGTGACATAATATCCAAGGTTCACCATCTTTACCAGATCTTTTAATATTCTCTACTTTATCCATTTTCCGTGAACTCTTACAACGTCCAATAGAGTAAAAACCCTAATTATAGTATTTTTTTAAATTAAATCTACTGAAGACGCGCTATAATGTGTTTGTCAAGCTTAGACTACAGAATGTCTATAAATGAAATATATCTAGAATAAACTTAAGAACACTAGTTTTTAGAGTATTAACAGAGTTTACTGGATGTGTATAGAACAATTTTACTAAAAATAATCAGTTTATCTACAGATGAACTTAAAATAAGGACTATAAGAGTATATCTTAAGGGAGATTACACTCAATTAAGCTGTTTGGTATTAAGGTTTTAAAATTTTGATTTAAGTGAAATAAGTCTATAGGACCAATTTCTTTTTTCTAAAACCATTTAAAGAGAACTATTATCTAAACCTATATCATAATAAGACTGTTTATAGATATAATGGTTTTGAGGCGTACAAAGTGTGCACCTTGGGTGTGGAAGCGCAACATAGGCGTGGAACCCAAGTCTACGTCTAGTTCACTCCATCAATTCCATCGCACACTCTTCGTGATATATCCTATAAAATACCGATAAGCAGGCAACTTTACAGCGGTGTTCAAGGCTCTGCGGCTTCGCCTCTACTAATTCCGAGTCACCTATAAGCCTCTCGGCACGCTTGTCTATTAATATCTATGCTTACTTAAATTCACTCTTATCTTTGGTTAGTTCTATCCAATCGTCTTTCTTAAGTTGATAGTCTTCTATGCCATGTTTTAAGGAGTCATTCTATGGGTCTTCCTACTTTGAGTTGTGGCGCTCTTAGTTTTCGTGCTGCATGTAAAATATGGATATCTTCTTCTGTGGATGTGGCTGAAGTAGCAAATCTTCAGATATTTTATTCGTTTGGTACTTTACTTATAATTTACTATACTTTTAATTTTCGTTTTATATTAAAGATCGGAAACTATTATTAGTTTTATTAGTGTTTTATTTATAAAACCCACTATGTTATGTTTGTGTTTACACATTTGTGTTTACACAAACATAACATAGTGGGAGTATTTCAATATACGTTAAACGTAGACGTTAGGTATTGAAAAAAGAATCCCAAATTGTTACAAATATTACAATCTGCGAATAACAAGCATAATAACATTCTTTCCCGAAAAAAGCGAAAGAGAATAAAGCACGAATTTTATTCATAAACAGAGGGAGATAATAGGCTGGATTTTCATTTTTCTTTTCCTTTTGTTGTCTGAATTTTCAGATACATCAACACGGGCCACTATTCTGAAGTACCTACAGGTAGGCAATCACATTTCATCAATTTATTTAATGTATGAAAAAACAATGAAACGGGTTTTAGTTAGCCACCATGTTCTATTACTTAATCAGGAGTTCCTCAAGGATCTCTCTTGGGTCCTCTGTTCTATATCATAATACATATTATGGACTTGATGAATAAACTAATACATCCGTGCTTTCTGTACATTGATAAATTTAAACTTTTTATTGATTTCTAGACTGATGATTGTACAAATTCATGCTATTGCTTAAGAGCTTTTACATTTCAAATTACATTTAATATATCGCTTACATAGTTGAGACAGCAGCTGCATTTCAAGCATTTCTGACTAAGATGTACTATCAATAACATATATACGGCGTGATCTAAGCGCATTTACCTGCACTTTATGCTTCTCATGTCTCATAAATAAGCGAGTATCTCACAGAGAATATATTTAGTTTCGATGGTGATACACCGAGCTTTTGCATACTGTACTGAATTTCTCTAGAGGCGTAGCGAAAAAATACAGCAGGCTTAGCATTAGCGCAAAGTAGACAAAACTCGCGAGAATAGAAAGACTACCGACTGTGACGCTACTACAAGCATTACGTGCGTGTTATTTTTATGCTTATTTTGGAAGAGTATATTAGAGCATATGTGGGCAATAACTACTAACATTAACCTTCGTCAATCCGTCCAGTACCTTGTATCTTTGATTGCGTTCCTTACCAATACAGGTGATGCTTTTGAGGAGTTTAGCTATCCGACACTTAGCACTCAAGAATATCATTCTTTGAGCTTTAACGAAAATAGAGACTATCCTGGAGTCCACTGGCATCTGTCATAAGTTCTGCAAAAGACCTGACAGTCGGTCCATGGAAATTAAGTTGAGCACGGCTCCATAAGCTTGGGTGATGCGTGTTCCGCCATCGAAGCAGCCGAGAACCGCAAAAGGCTCAAGTACGTCACCATTAATCAGTGCTAGAGCTTTGTGCCTCTTGCATTGGAATTTCTGGGTCTCGAGGGTTACCGGCTAACCTCCCAAAGACTAGAAAGCTGGCAGTTACTTCAGACTAAGAGTAAGCTTGGGTATCCAAAGAGGAACGTTGCTAGTTTAAGTTTTTATTGAATTGATATTCAATTATTTGTATGTGAAATTATTCCACTCATAAATGATTGCAATCATCAGTCTAGAAATCATCAAATACAGTAATAGAAAAGATCTCCGAAAAGCTAAGAACTCATTGTAATCAATAGGAAATGAAACTGTTTTTCCGGATTTAAATCGCGTATATTTGTTTTTTCAAACAAACCGACGTTTCGGGCCCTTGGTCACGGTTGACAAACATTTAAATCGCGATTTAAATCCGGAAAAACAGTTTCATTTTCTATGTGTAACAATCGCGAAAACCTAAGAACTCATTGTAATCAAGTTCATAATAAATCAGAGCTCTAATGAATTAAACTAAGAGCGAGTTTATTTTGAAATCTCAGTGTACCTGCACCGTCGTTACTCTTCGACACACGCCCAACATGGCGACTAATTCAGTCGAATATTCGTCTCCATTTCCAAGACGCTGGAAGACATGCATACATAATATTGCACTGACGCTAAACTTGGTACTACGTTTCATATGTATACAATGTCACGAAGGTGCTAATAATTTGGTTATGGTAGATTCGTTAAGCTGGTTATGTAGGCCCCTTTAATATGAATAGAAGTAAGAAGAAGAAAAAAGATATTTTAATTGTTCTGTCGCATCGATCCTCTATGGGTGATCCAGCTGACTGACTGGTAGTCACGCTGCATTTCTGCGTTCCGGGAAAAAATAACAAAAACTTTCGAGACTCTAAAAAATATATATAAATAAAATGCAAGTAAATTAATTTGTTATTTCGTAAACCCAGTAGAGATTAATTCATGCAAAATAGCTCCGCTTGTATTAAATATTCTTTTCATGAATTACATGCATTAGATCAAAATTTAAATATTTAAAATATTATAGCTTTACCCTCGATACTACTCCTGTCCCGCGTTCCACCTTAGGGAGAACGGGGTGACTGAAAACCAGCGCTGCGACTGTCCTGAACAGGGGCAGCACTAGCTGAGAGATCTTCTTTTGCCTCCTAATAATATAATAATCAAAATTTCTAATTCCAAAAATATTTACTTGGTACCTTCAATGTAGTTGTTTTTTTTAAGGTTTTTGTAATTTTATTTTGATTATTTTGGACGCTATAAAGAGAGATTTTATTTTATTTATTTATTTTTACTTTTCATGCACTTAATTTTACTAGAAAAATAAAAATATAAAATAAAATCAAAACAAGCACAGCTATTTTGCACGATTAAACGTTCACTGAGGTCGCGGAGTAGCAAATTAATTTACTTACATTTTTACTCCCATTGACTTCCGCAAAGTCTGAAACTATTAATTACTTTCGAGACTGTTTGAAAAGTAGATTTCCATAATTACTGGCTAAGCATTTAGGTAGTAAAACATGATAATTTTAATTACGTTCTATGTTTATGTTTAGTGCCCGTGGAGCTCTGTATGAACGAGTTCGTCCAGGGAAGTAATCAGGAACCAGTAATGTGAGCATTACTGCATTCCGATTTTGAAGGGTCAGGGTGATGGTTAAATTACAGGCATATGGGACTTGTCAACTTATGTCTCAGGGTGTCGGGCGCAGTGGCAGCGCTTCTCAGATCTTTGTAATTTAAAGCTCTGAGTGCCACTGCAACTGTTATGGACAGGCGTGTCGCTTACCACCATGAGCACGACATATTCATCCCGTCGCTTAGTATTATAAAAAAAATGTTAACAATCATTATAAAATGAACAGATGGACCCCCAGGAATTTAATCAATTAACTAGACTTGTTAATTAAAACCAAAAAACGAGAGGTTTTTTTTACATTAACCACGTTCACCGAATTCCAAAGGCTCTATATTTCTGATTTAACGATGTCTTTTGAACATATGAAGTTCAATAGCCTTATTTCCATTACAATGATATAATAAATTTTAGGCGACATAATTTTCCATAGATAAGAATTTCAAATAGAAAGTCGAAATCAGTGTTGAAATCGTACACGAAATTGAAAATATGTATATCAAATTATTATTGATTGAACTTAGGAATAAATACACGGAAGGAAAAGGTATCCAGGTAGAACTCGTCACAAAGAAGCTTTCTGTTTGCCAATATGATCTTTTGTAAAATTTCCATGTATTATCTAATACGTAATTTACTACATATTTAAACGTAGAATAGTTCAATCAGTGAAACGAAAGGTATTGTATAGTATCTTGTGTGCTTTTTTTAAATAATATCAAGTGACGGGACGAACAAGTCGTGCGCCTGTTGGTAAGCTACACGCCTGTCCATAACAGTTGCACTGCCACTCGGAACTTTAAATCGCAAAGATTTGAGAGAGAGAGACATAAGTTGACAAGCGCCATATGCCTGTAATTTCACCAACACCCGTATCCTTCAAAACCAGAACACAGTAATGCTGACATTACTGCTTGGCAGCAGAAATAGATAATGTAGCAGTATTTCCCTGGACGAACTTTTGCACCTAAAAATGTGGTGTACTTAACTGTCGCAAGGCGCCATTTTAAGGGCAAAACGAGTATTTGTTAAGGCAGGTGTTTTTTGTTTTAGGCCCGCTTTAGGACTACTTTTACACCTCGCCACTGATAGCTACTTCCGTGAAGTAATAGGCTTAGCTATTCTCCGGGCGGCGTCGTGGTGAATGTTCACTGATCCCACGGCGCCGACTCAACCGGCGAGAGGGAAACCCGGGGGGGTTTTAGTGGGGTAGGCCCTCCAGTCTGGAGGGAGAGTCCCCACATAACCCACACACATAACCCTACCCCTGAGCCCAGGGAGACTCAGGGGTATCCATAAAGATTTCCCCCCCGTCAAAAAAAAAAAGAAAAAAAAAGGCTTAGCTATTCTAAAGTGAAACACAGCTAGCGCATTGGGCATAATGTTCCAGAGGTTATACTCAAATACGAACCCTGTACCTATGCCTATACCTGCACCTATGGTTGCGTCGGGCTCGGCCCGCGGCGCGTGGTCAGGTTCAGTTTACGGGGTGTGTTTATGCTCTTCGGTGGCACAGCGTGCACAACTGCTGTAGCGGCTATCACTATGGGCGCTTGAGGAGGAGATTCCGGGTTCGACTCTCGATTTGAGCCAATTATTTAGGAAACGAACATTTCGACGTTAAACTGCGAAAACCAATTATCTGGAATTTTTACGGAAAATGACTGAATTTAGGATAACGCGACAAAATGCTAACATTGTCAAATTTCGGTAAAACATAAAATGTGGAATAATCGGTTACAAATTAGCGTGGGATGACCATGATAGGCCTAAGGAAAACGATATTTTGTGAAATAATTGTTTTTCCCAGTATAACGGCGATTTCTAAGTTGGTTCTGGTCTGGGTATTCTGCGTATTGCCATCTTAGTTATCGTTGTTCTGATGTTTATAGTATAGGAAATTCCCTACTTTGAGACCAGAAATTTGGTGTGATTTTCTGGTATATGTTCCATATTCATTTTTATCTTTATTTCATTGGAAAATAAAATGAACTTCTAATCGTATAATTGATTAAACTGTACTAGTCATTCGTAAGATAGATTCCGTCCGTCCTTTGTAAATAAATATTTGTACACATTTATCATTAACTATATTTATTTCAAATATCGTTACATCGAGACAATTTGTAAGAGCCAAACGGGTCACTATGATGAATTTTTCTTATCCAAGCACGTACAAACCTTTACGATACCTCCAATGCACACTACGCCAACTTAATTGTTGAACCTGTCCTGTTTTTATTTTGTCTTTTGTTTCTTTATTTACTTTTCATAAAATTCGTTTTATTTTTTTGTTTATTGGAATTTTGTTTTGTTTCTTTATTTTATTGTCACAAAATAGTATGGGAAGCAAAATATTAATAATAAAAATAAGGCTGATTACAAAAATAACTGAAAATGACCAAGAATTAAAGTTGGTTAAATGTTTTAGTATCAAGTTTTTGTTTCACTGTAGTTTTAAATCTCGTAAATGACAAATTTTTAATACCAACCGAAACCTTATTACAAAGCATTGTCAAAGGTAGAAATTTGTCTATTTGTTTATTTTCTTCTGTATTAATTTTAATCTAAACGAAAAGAACTACGAAGTACAGGTACATGGACAAAGGAGACATTAAAAATGTATCAGTGAAAACGATAATACTTTGACGAACTTCGTGATCTAGTGGCTTGAACATCGGTTTTCATGCTGTCGACATCTCTGAGCTCCCGGGCTTGATTCCCGGCCGGATCAATGTAGGAATAAACTTTTCTATAATGTCTCCAGTCTACTGTTTGTGGCACCGTCGAAGATTCCATAACACAAGGGCTTTAGTTACTTTCTTTGCGATTAGAGTAACGTCGTCTAGATATAATAATAAAGAAAATGTATTATTAAAACTCCAAAAAATTCACGACTAATATATACAAGGCATAAATTATATGAAATCCCCAAAAAATAGAAAATCGGCAGCCTTACTTTCGAACATTACATTACTGAAAATTTTCATATCAATAAAAATGACATAATTTTTTTTATGTTTGAGAAATATTTGTATGGCCTACATTTATTTCTCTCGTGAGTTTGGGTGTAATTTGTGGTTGTCTATGTGTGTGTCCATGGCACCCGCGACACAGAGTTTGTCTAGTGCGGGGTTATGTTGAGTACGTTCGTTATTATTAAAAAAAAAACAGTGCAGGAGTGTTTTTGTGGGACGGGAGAGTTACCTGGCGCCTAGTGATATAAATACTCGGTATCGGTCCCGTTCTGTGCCGAAGACTATCTTAACTAAAGATTGAAAAAATCTTGTATACAACAATGCTAGTCTGTGCAGTTTTTAAACTCTCATTTAAAATTATTCGAAGTGATTTGATTATTTGCTAAACGTCGGTATGCAAATTTAGTGTACTATTTCCATTATTTAATATCATATAAATACTCTTTTGAATAGTAAATAGAAATATAAATAAATTAAAAAAAAACATTTACAAAAATGGCCACCATTCCCCAAAAAGCAAAACCAGAATATATTCCACAAAAAAAATACTTCTCCATTGAAGAGAGTAAACGGCATTTAAAAACCAGCTAGCTACATAAACAGCAGTGAAGAGCATAGCCTGGGGTGTCACCTAGATTAGCAAGAGATTTTGCTCTAGATATCACGGTGGTTTACGTAGGAAAACAACCGGAGGTCGTGCCAAATGTGCGTGGAGTATTTAGTAGAACTTTATGTAAGGCAATAAGTTGAAAATTATTCTCGTGCACTTTGTTGTTAAAAAAATTTAAATTTAAAAACATTTCATTTAAGAAAATGTGTATTTATCGTGTTTAACTTATCATATTATTTTCCAATCTCAACAAAAATCATTAAATGTAAAAAATAAAGCCAAGCTGGTGACTGTATAGTTGTAAACATTATGAGATTGCATGTGGAGCCAAAGCTGGCCTTTTTTACGATTCTCTAACCTCTCACACAAAGCTGTTGTGTTGTTGTGTTTATGGCTGTTCATGTTGTATTTTTTTTTATAATTTTTTATTTAATTATATCTATATGATGAAACTTAGAATTTTGGTAAATCTGAAAAAAATATTTTTTTGTCAATATTTTTAAGTCACCTTGTGCAAGAACAGTGTGTGCGCTCAACTGAATGTAACAGAAACATTTTTTTGTTGTTAATTTAATATTCTTTATTCTTTTTATGTACATTTCGTTGCCTTGTATGAACAGGGTATCAACTCAAAAATATTAAAAAACTAAAAAACTTTTTAATTTAAAATGCTTGAAAAAAATACTTAAAAAATCAAAATATTTCTAATCAACAAGGTCTTATAACGATCCGACGTAAAATGGCGTGGTAGTAGTATATTTGAACTTTTACAATTGCTCTCCTGAAAAATCTGTGTTTTTGAGATAATACGCTGTTCATCTGGACCAACGATTTGTTTATTAGAACTAGCTTAGAAACGGTCTCAATTTTTATCATATCTCTTAAAATAATGCACAAGCACCTACAACTACCCTGAAAAACCAGCAAGATTTCTAGAAAATACAACCTGATTTTAGAGTTGTAGTTTTTATAAAATTTTAACTACAGCACAATGGCGGAATATGAGAGAGCTAGGAACAGAGCGATGCTTAATAATTCAGCAGCCAAGACTCGGAGTTACCTGTTCATTTATTTATAACGTAATTTAATTTGTACCCACTCCGACGATTGGGATATTAGCTTTTAGCAGTTTCACCTTCAAACGGTTTTACGATTTTTGGAGAATTGCTTTTATATTATTTATAGCCGAATTTTCATATACTTTGAAAAAGTTTTCTTCTTGGCCAGTGTAAAATTTAAATGGACTTAACCTTTTCACAGCGAAAGTGTAGAAACGAATAAATGTGCTATTAAATTTATAAGACATTTAAGGTTCATTCAAAACATTATTATTAAACAATAATAACCTGGTCTCAAACTAGGAAATTTGCTGCACCAGACCAACAGAGTTTTGGGGGTTAGTAGAAGTAGAGCTCCTTGTGTAAGAGATAATCCAGGAAGTACTGCCACCTTACCTATTTCTGCCGCAAAGCAGTAAGTCAGCATTACTGTGTTTCGGTTTTGGGGGGTAAGGGTGCAGTGGCACTGTTTGTTATGGACAGGCGTGTAGCTTACCATCAGGCGCACGACTTATTCGTCCCGTTACTTGATATTATGAAAAAAAAAATCATAGAACACCCAGACCAGGACCAATTTAGAAAAATTCATTTCCCAATTTGGTCCTAGCAGGAATCGAACCGGGGACCGCCTCATCCAGCATGTCGTATCAAACGAACTGGCACAAGTGAGGCAAAAATCAAATTGATGTAGGCTAGTTTTAGTAGTAGGTTAATTTTCGGTTTTAGTGAATATTTATATAAAAATACAAGTTGAAACGCGTTACTTCCTTGTGGAATGTGATGTTAGTAGCTATTTTATGTTTGTCTGACGTATTTTTATCATTACACGTATGACGTACATTTCGTCATTTTTAGCTAAAATTCTAGAGCTGTTCGCGATGTAAGTTGACCTTGAGTACTGAAGGCCCGCCCGCTCATGTAGGCCCTTTGGGAGCGCTTCAATTCGCCTCACTTAGCCTGTGCGGGCTAGGTTTCTATGCGTTATTATTCTAAGTATATATATATATATATATATATATATATACACATATAGCAATTTGGAAAAAAGAACTATGGTATATTGGTTCTAGTCTAGGCAGTGCAGTTGTCCGTGATTACCTAGCATTGTATTAGTCATGCAATTATTTATTATTCACGGTAAACGACATGAATAGGTATTAAAAAATGAATATGTGGAAATTTAATTCACCGAATACAATACATACATATATTTAAAATTAATTCTTACCAGTTCACCGCAAACTTCATCAAAGAAGCCCATTACGACATTTCTGGGTGGTACATACCTGAAAGAAACAAATTTATTTATTAATTTATACACTTTTTATATTGAAATTAATTTCGATGTATAGAATCAAATAGAACCTGAAGAATAAATACTTTGTTTATAGCCCCGCACTAGGTGAAACCTGTGGCGCGGGTGCCATGAACACACACATAGCACACCACAAATTACACCCAACTCACGAGAGAGGTAAGGGTAGACCATACAAATATATCTCCCGGCCCGAGAATCGAACCCGGGACCTCTGCGTGGCAGACCAGGATGGTAAACGTTCAGCCACGGAGGCAATTCGGAAACAGCTTTGTGTTCATGCACGAATTATTTTTTATATGACTGGACGCGTTTTTGTTTAGCTTGGCCTGCGCCAAACTAAAGACACTGTTACTTTTCGATATCCTATTATTTGAACTTTATGTAAAAAATATAGAACAATTTTTTGACGACCTCGATGGGCCAACGGTTTGCACTATAGGCACTGGATGAGGAGGCCCCGGGTTCGATTCTTGGTAAGACCAATTTAGGAAATGAACTTTTCTAGAAATGCCCCAGAGTGAATTCCGTTTCGACCAGGCAATTGAGTCAATCACACAAAGAAATCAATAGAGTTTTATAACCCATTGATTCAAGATTCCCACAGAATAGACCATAATAAATACGAATAACATTGACTATTAACTGAAAAGCTTCGCCCGGGTTCAAATCGATATAAACATCCGGGAGACATTTATACATTGCTCAGTACTTACAAGTAATTTGTCTGAATTTCTAGACTTTAGAACAATGAAAATTTTTATTTTGGAGCCATAGGGATTGTTGCCTGAGAGGGAGCCTGTAGGCGTTTGGTACAAGTTATGAAAGAAAAGCTTTTAAGTTGCATGTTTTTATGATAACAATTTTTATGCCTAATATGTTATTATATTTAAGAATTATGTAGTGCCGCTCAGAGCTTTAAATTGCAAAGATCTGAGGGGCACTGAGACATAAGTCCCATCTGCCTGTAATTTCACCAGCGCCCTTTAAAACCAAAACGCATGTAGAGTAATACTCAGATTACTTGACGGCAGGCTCTTTCACAAATTCTACTGCTATTAAATTCTAATTAATAAAATAGAACACATGAAATGTAATCATAAGAAATCTTCAATATTGTAAAATGTCATATCATTCAGGTAATTAACTAATAATTTCTTATATTCTGCACAATTATTGCAATTCCTTATTTCACGTGGAAGTTTGTTATGACCTTCGTAGCTATTACAATTACACTCTTTTGAAGCAGAGCAGTTTTACATGTTTGACTTTTCAGTATGACGGTGGATAGACTGGGGAAGCGCATCTACTACTCTGAACTTGAGGAGGGTAGGCGGAAGTCTGGTGGTCAACTCCTCAGATATAAAGATGTTCAGAAGAGACATATGAGAAGATGCAACATCGAGCCGTCTCAATGGGTAGATTTGTCAGCACTGCGCCCTGAATGGCGGGGGATGAGCGGCGTAAACTGAACTCGATGCAAAACGTGTCGAAATAAAAGTCCGCCCACCCTGCGCTATTAACTATAATTATGTTGGCGGTGTAGTCCCGCGTCTTCAATGTGCACGAGGGTTCGCCGTGAAGATTGGCTATATTAGTCATCTTCGCGCACATTAGCGCCTACTCAACTAGGAGTCGAAATGGTCGCCTGACCGAACTCGGTCGGATAGATAGATAGAGAGACTTTTCAATTGGTCAGGAAGGCGTGCCCGTGTGATGAATTGAAATAAATTGGGATGACGCTACAACAATATCGCTTGCGTTTATGCCTTGGACCATGACAAACTGAAGAGCTTACACGGGCGCGTTCAGATAGCATCTCGGTATCGTCTAGCGCAATCGTTCTTAATCGTCCATTGTGGTAGCGATAGCCATCGGCCGGTGCGTTCCCACGTGACGGATCACAAAGCCAGGGTTCTAATGATGAACCGTTTGTTTATTGAATCGCTTGAACTTTGGTGCAATGTCTACTTTCACAAAATCGGTCCTATAATATTGAAATACCGATATCTTTTGTTTTTGAGCTCGCAAGAAAAATGTCCTTGCAGTCAAAAAGAGGATCGATTTTCATTAGTTCCTTTCTTTTCCTTGATTTCTTTTAATTCTTTCTCCGTTTTCTTTTTCCTTATATAAGAAATGCCATTTGATTGTAATCCTACAAATGATATAACGTCTTGTTGTTGATAGAATTATTTTTGCGTTTTTAGGCAAATATAAAGCTTAGACTTTATTTGCTGTCTGGCTTTTTCGACAAAGTGGTCGTGGGTGTTTTTTGTTCCTCTTTTACATAATCGCACCTCTTAGGAATGTTATTTAATTATTTATTTATAAATTTAAGTCTTTTAATAAATATATAAGCCAACAGCTTCTATGTTATTTCTTTTTCTTGTATTGGCCTGCAATAGTATCCCACTGCTGGGCTAGGGCTCTCTCCGTTTTACTCGGACTTCCGACTTTCCCTATCCATATTAATTAATGTATATTTTATTAGTGTGCCAGGTAATCATACCAATTGCCTGGCCTCAAACTAGGGAATTTCCTGTGCTACGAGTACCGGAGCTACGGATTTTTAAAAATAAAATATATAAGAGTGCATTTGACCTCCATCTCACTTGATGGAAAGTGACGATGAGGTCGACGGTGGAGCATGCACACCTAAATAATACCCATTCACACTCGACTTGAAAAGGCCTAAGTTATAAATAACGTTCTGGGAATAAATAAGTATGCAGGCAGGGATTTCCCCCTAATTGAAGTTCGCCACATAAATGAAGCGCAACGCTTTGTGCGAATTTTTGGAATGTCCACAATATAGGAGTGTTTTCTTTGGATTTATTGCATGGACGTAAAGTTTTTTCTGGCCGACTCAAGTCGATGGCGACGACGCGTGACTTTAAAGAATTTCCTTGCTTTTTGACCATAGGTACCTCATAAAAAATGTTTTCCTCTAACTTTCGTCCAACCAACAGAAACCCACGGCACCAGACGGCTTCTATTCATTTTGATTAAGGTTTCTGGACTTTATTTTGATATAATATATACACCGAATACATTTTATTCAAATCCATAACCTCCAAAACTTTAAAATGAAATATCTTTATTCCAGACTTCTCAAAATAGTAAACCCTAAACTAAATTTGTTCAGGAATGTAAACTTTATATTTTTACATATTTTTCATACACAAACGCCAACAAAGTAGATCAACAAAAATGTGCATGGGAGTTCGTCGTTGTTCTTTAATTCGTGCCTATTTATTGCAATTTGTCACGAAAATACATTATGTATAACTCTATATATAGCCAATAAAATATTACTGCAAGTACGAGTATGTTTCCAATGCGATATAAATTATATTGAACATTTTAATGGACCATAAGCACGTCATAACCTAGCCGTAACACATTGTGGCTGCGATAAACAAAACTACATCAAACTGGGCTATTTGATATTACCGCCTTACATAAAATAGCTAATACAGAATAAAATAAATTTTAAGTAAAAATATAGAGTGTAGTGTTGTTTGTGACTCTTGAGCAGCAGAAGAAGATTCTTGTGAAAGAGTCGTCGTCTAGGGAAGTACTGCCACCTTACTTCTTTCTGTTGCCAAGCAGTAATGGCAATACTGCGTTCCTAATACTGGTGAAATTACAGGCACATGAGACTTGTCAACCTTAGAATAATAACGCATAGAATGATAGTTTCATATCAAACGAACTGTCACAAGTGAGGCTAAAATCAAATTCATGTAGGCTAGTTTTAGTGGTAGGTTAATTTTCGGTTTTAGTGAATATTTATATAAAAATACAAGTTGAAACGCATTACTTCCTTGTGGAATGTGATGTTATAATCTATTTTATGTATGTCTGATGCATTTTTACACTCATTTACAGCACATTTCGTCATTGTTAGCTAAAATTCTTGATCTGTTCACAGTGCAAATTGACCTTGAGCATTGAAGCCCGCTCGTGTAGACCCATTGGGCGCGCTTCAATTTGCCTCACTTAGCGTATGCGGACTAGGTTTCTATGCGTTATTATTCTAAGTTGTCAACATTATGTTTCAGGGTGACAGGCGCAGAGGCAGTGCCTCTGAGTTGCCCTGCAACTAATATATGGATAAGTTTGTCGCTTATCAACACTTGATATCATATAATCTCATCACGGAGTACTAAAACAACCGACCTCAAAGGTACTTGGAATTACATCTATTTGTCAAGCTTTATTGAAATCGGTTGCCGGAAAGTGCGCAAACTCGGATTCATCCCCTAGTTCGCCACTATACGGGACTTGACACAGGAGATAATAAAAATCGGTTCTCACTACTCAAAGCATATTGAGAGAGAAAAACGCCTTTAATTGGAGAATAGCAAAATCAACCATTAAAATAATTGCTCCTTATAATAAAATCTAGGCGCTACTTATAAAAATGAACCTTCATACGTGTTCACGCAAATCATCAACCACCTCTAAGGGTGCCTGTTCAGCCACCCTTAGAGGTGGATGATTTTCTTCAAAATTAAATGAGACCACTATGGACGTACCCTCTTTACAACAAAAAAAGAATCATCAAAATCGGTTCACAAATACCGGAGTTACCACGTAACATACATTACAAAAAAAAAACATAAAGTCGAATTAAGAACCTCCTCCATTTTTTGAAGTCGGTTAAAAAAATTGAGTTATGTTGCCGTCGACTATTAATATTGATGATGTTTTTTTTTAGAGATTCGGCTTGCAATTCTAAAATAATATCAAAAGATACAAATCCGAAGAAAATAAATTCCAGGCAGAATGATTATGAAAACTCAACATCGTACGTGAATTTCAAATCTTCATTGCTTCATCAAAAATAAATTCAAATTTTTATTTTCAAATATGCTGTCACAAAGAATTAACACTACTAGGATTTAAGTAGCAGTTGTGTTGTGAGCATTACTGCATTCCGGTTTTGAAGGGTAGCATGCTGGTGAAATTACAGGCACATGAGACTTGTCAACTTATGTCTCAGGGTGACGGGCGCAGTGGTAGTGCCACTCAGATCTTTGGGATTCAAAGCCCTGAGTAGCACTGCAACTAAAATGGACCGGCGGCGCGCGGCGTGTCGCTTACCACCAAGCGCAGAACTTGTTCGTCCAGTCACTTGGTATTATAGAAACAAATTTCCCCAGAAATAGATTAATATATATATTTATATATATTTTAATCTATATGTATAATAAATTCAATGCCTACAGAGTATCTGTCTGTAGGCATTTAACCCATGATTTGAAAGAGAGATGAGAGATTAGAATTAGATGTAATATATTTAATTAATTCAAAAGCACGAATACCTTTTTTAAACTATTGAATAAGTTTACACTATCGTATTTTCTGGTCTTTTTTAAAGTATTAATTTTTTTATAAAACATACTCTTCTTTTAAATTTTTATTGAATTGATATTCAATAATTTTTTTGTGAAATTACTCCACTAGTTTGTTATAATTATTAATACAAAGATCGAAGACTCAGAAAAATTCCTTCGATCCGGCCGGATTCGAACCGACGTCTTTTGGCTTTTAGAAGATTATTTTGTAAAGGTACTAACTGGGTGATAAATCTTTCATAGATTTCTCATAGATGACGCTACGTCTAAAAAGTCGATGAAAAACCAAATACAAAGACACGACGCAAGCACATAGAAAAATTCGTGAAGTCCGCTGATTCGTTCCGTGGTAAGCCACCGTGGTATAGCGTCTGGCAGGATATGCTAGAAGACGTCGGTTCAAATCCGGATCAACGGATTTTTTTCTGAGTGTTGGATCTTTATATTAATAATTATAACAAACTCTTGTTTATTCCTAACAACGTATTTTTTTGCTCGACATATGCAAATTTGCAAAGGAGCTTTTTTTATAACACTACGTGAAGGGACGGACGCGCCGTGTATCTGGTGATAAGCGTACGCTAGTCCAAAGCCGTTGCAGTGCTACTCAGAGCTTTAAATCACAAAGATCTGCCACAGCACTCTAAATCTTCGGAACCGAAACGCGCTAATGCTCACATTAATGATTGGCGGCAGAAATAGGTAAGTTGGCAGAACTGCCCTGGACAAACTCTTTCAAAAGAAGCTCGATTTTTCGATCTATGTACCGATAATAATCTCCTCTACCAATCAGCAACCTGTATCTTTATACATACATATATTATATACCGTTCTTAAGAAATAAATATGAAATAAACAAATGAACAACATCCAATATAGAAAGCCCTCCAGCTTAACACAACAATAGCAACATTTTAAACAGTGTACTCATTTTTCAGCACCCTTGTTTATTGCCGGGCATAATTCACAATCGAGGCAAAAACAATATACAACTGCGATCACAGACGTATTAATCAGAGTCATAAACGAAACGTGCGTTGTAAAATATTGCCGATGGACAAAAAAGTCATAGAAGTTGCTGTAGGGTAGCTGTAATTTTAGTACAGATTCGGATGTTCTGTCTTTCTGGTCACTAATAGCTTTTATAGTGAGACGGAACGGAACACATTTTAAAAAACTTAAATACTAAATTGTTATAATTATTAATACAAAGATCGAACACTCAGAAAAATCACTCAGAAAAAACCTTCGATCCGGTCGGATTCGAACCGACGTCTTCTTGCATACCGTGCCAGACGAATTTCACAAAAAATAATTGAATATCAATTCAATAAAAATTTTATTAATACAGAGAATAGCGACATCTCTCGCCAGGACTGGTAGCTGTAAAGGTACTAACTGGGTGATAAATCTGTCATAGATTTCTCATAGATGGCGCTACGACTAAAAAGTCGTTGAAAGACCAAGTACAAAGACACGACGCAAACACATAGAAAAATTCGTGAGGTACGTTGGTTCGTTCCGTGGCTTAGTTGGTATAGCGTCTGACACGGTATGCAAGAAAACGTCGGTTCGAATCCGACCGGACCGAAGGAATTTTTTCTAAGTGTTTTTTCTGAGTGTTCGATCTTTGTATTAATAATTATAACAAACTAGTGGAGTAATTTCACAAAAAATAATTGAATATCAATTCAATAAAAATTTAATTAAATACTAAATGTTTTTTTCGGTTCTTAATCGTATCCTAAGGGCGCGTTCAAATTAGCCGCTGTTAGACGCGCTGCAGCCGCGTGGCGGCCGCGCGACTATCACTTTTCATACAGTTTCTAGAAGCGCTGCAACCGCGCAGCGGCGCTAGCGGTCACGCGACGTTCGTGCTGCAGTGACGCTCGGTTACAAGCACAGTTAGTGAGGTGTACATATTAATTTTTCAAATAACCCACGATGGATGAAAATTGAATTGAAGAATTTATAGAGAATGTAAAACAACACCCTGCAATATGGGATTGCAGTTCCGCCAGCCATTCCAATCGACTGGATAAAAAAAGACAGGAAAATTTGAATACAGCTAATTTGAACGCGCCCTAATAACATATCGGTCAGCCTTTTTTTTATACACAGGAAAATGCGTTATGCATAGCCCGCAGTGAGCGATGACATGGCAGGTTTATGTGGGACTCTCCTCCGTGAACCCACCCGTATATACTTATAAGCTCGCCCGATGTATCCACGTATGCCGCCTCTTCCTCCGATGCCGGCACTCACACTGGTGGTTGTCCCCTACCGCGGGGCCTCCTCGCGTTACAAGAGATACACGGTTGCATTTGGGCGTCTTCTCAGACGGGAATTGATGATGGGCATCCGGCCCACTACTCACTGGTCCAGCTGAAGGGAAAAGGAGGAGAGCGTAAAGCCTTCATCGACCCCTCGATCGTATGCACCGAATTTGGTCCGCATGGACGTCATTCTCCCTCTCTCTTTCTGCGACGTAACGATCTTGTATATGGTGTCATCACTACAAATAACGAAACGAAAAAAAAAAGAAATGAAAAAAAAAGCCCGAAACGTTGGTTTGTTTGAAAAAAGCCCTTTTGAGCTTTGAATATGCGCTCAATATACTTTGTATTTACCCAGAATAACATTCCATACCTAAGGTTGGTTGCTGCATAACTATGATAGACAGTCACTAAACAGTTTTACGTTACTGTCTCTCATTCGTTCATCTTAATTCATTACTTTGCAGTATTGTAGTTTTTTTTTTCAGCAAACAAATACACGCGGCTTTCACCCGAAAAAATGTTACACTTCCTATGTGTAACAATTGCAAAAACCTAAGAACTCGAAATACAGTTACGTGACGTTTGTAACAGAACGTATTGTATGGAATGAGCGCTGCTATAATATAATAAAAGAAGTCTTTTTTTTAAATGCCAACATGCAATCGATCACATGTGAGACCATAAGCAGTTCATTTTTATTTTGGCATATTCGGCGTACCCTTCCAACGTTGGGTTGCCTTTATGCGGAAAACTATTGGAATCAGTTAGTTGAATCTCAGCTTGCTTAGTACTTTCCAAGCTCTTGGAAAAGTACTAAGCAAGCAAGAATCAATGGAAAAATAATTAAATTTCATCACATCACTGTTTACTTTTAAATCAGAAAGCCGAGAAGTTGTTACTGACACGTGTAAATCTGGTCACCCTACATTAAGCCAATTATAAATTTATCACACACAAACATGTAAACAGCTGTTATCGCAAAAACCGTTCAGGCCGTACTAATTGCAACCAGTTGCCATAAACGTGTAGACGCTCTCATAATCTTGTTCTCGATAAAGTCATTCGGCAGGTGTTAATTATAGCCTTTAAAAGCTTGAACGTGTTAAATATTAACAAGAAGAAATGTTGCCTAGAAATTGGCTCAAGATGTCAGACATATACTTACATAGAAAAGATAATTGTATAGAAAGTATGTAATTAAGGTTACTTTTAAATATGTGAAAGGTAGGTGAGTTTCGCAGGAAGTACAGAAGAAAATACCTGACATGCACATTATGAGAAATACGTTAAGCTTATTGACCGATTAAAAAGAAAGAGATTCTATGTGAATATATGTGTGTATGCGTGCGTGCGTGCATGCGTGCGTGTGCGTGTGCGCGCGCGCGCGCGCGCGCGCGCGTGTGTGTGTGTGTGTGTGTGTGTGTGTGCGTGTGTGTGTGTGTGTGTGTGTGTGTGTGTGTGTGTGTGTGCGTGTGTTTCCGTGTGGTGTGTGTTCGCGTGTGTGTCGGGGGAGGTGTGATGATTATTTTTTTGCTAAATAAAAATAAGAAAACATATCGCCTCTAAGCGTGCCAAATTAGGGGATGAACCCGGTTTATTGGATTTCACCCACTTTCCGAAACGATTGCAATAAAATTTGGCAAATAGAAGTAACTGTTGTGCAAAGTATGTGTTGTAGTAAGTGTGTGCTTAGTTGGTATAGCGGCATCTCTTGCCGGGGCTGGTAGCTGTAAAGGTATCTAACTGGGTGATAAAACTTTCATAGATATAGATAGCGCTACGACTAAAAAGTCTTTGAAAAAACAAATACAAAGACACGACAACATGCACATATAAAAATTCGTGAGGTCGGCTGGTTCGTACCGTGGGTTAGTTGGCATAGCGTCTGGCACGGTATGTATGCTAAAAGATGTCGGTTTGAATCCGGCCGGATCGAAGGATTTTTTTCTGAGTGTTCGATCTTTGTATTAATAATTATAACAAACTAGTGGAGTAATTTCACAAAAATAATTGAATATCAATTCAATAAAAATTTAAAAAAGAAATAATTCCACAAACATTTGAGGTGTTTTTTTTTATAAAAATGTTATTAAGTATTTTAGTTTCGGAAAAGTCAGGTTAATTAAGACGAGGCATTTGAACGCGAATCCTTATTATAGGAGGTGAGGTGTGGGGGTATAGTAAGAATAAAATAAAGCGGGGGAAATTTGACACAGATCCGACAAGCGCCCGATGGCGACTGTTAGGGGCAGCGAGCGGTGCAACATGTTGTTAAACTGCTGGCCAACATACAAAAATTTTATAAATGTGAATTTAATAACTATAGGGTTTCAGTCGAAAACCATAATTTAGCAGGTTCGGTGTAGTTCTCAAACAGAAGTATATCCATATACATTTTTTTAGGATTTAATATGATCGGGTGAAGTGCATCTTATCGTGTAACAAATTAGAGAATATCCTTAGGTACATAGTATTTTTTTGTAAAACCGTTATTTAATGATAAGTACCTAAACCGTTTGATCTAACAAAACAGTTTTTCCGGATTCTCCTCCGATGATTACTTTCGATATTTCGAAGAAGAAAGGGCATAAAATAAGTTGCAAATGAGTTCTAGGTAAAGTAGGGT
>NW_020653726.1:16826923-16831758 GCF_003589595.1 Hyposmocoma kahamanoa | reverse complement strand
TAGCGTCTGGTAAGTTTGCTAGGAGACATTGGTTCGTACCAAAAAAATAATTCAATACCATCGTGATGAAACATTCTGACATTCAATAAAAATTTATTAATATAGAATAAAAAAAATTCATATCCTTCGCACCATTGATGTAATAAAGCCTCATGTGCAAAATGACAACTTTCCAGATGAGAGATAAGACTAATTTGGGAAATGAACTGGTTCTGGTCCGAGTATTCTAGGATGTGCCCCAAAGTGTATTCCTCTACTCTGATCCTCATATTATAGGAAATTCCCTAGTTTGAGACCAGGCAATTGATGTGGTTGTCTACATTATTATTACTGTTACTTACATTCCCGTTACTGTGCCTGTTACTGTTACTTTCAAAGTTCCTGATCCTTTGACTGATTCTACTATTATTGTCATTGATAGAGTCACCTCATGAAATTTCATGCGTACTTTTTTAACGCCCTGTACCATGGTGTCTATCCAACTAAAAATTAATGTTATTCTTAGTATAGGAAACATACCATTCCTCACAAAAGCGAGCGATATAGAAAATAAAGTCGCCGACAGAAAGTTTACACGCGCAATAAAGTGGGTTCAGTCAAAAACTCCGGATTTCCTCACTTCGCGAGCATAATAAAACTTACGAACTACACCGTGGAGGAATAAGGGCGTTTACGAACTCCACGACAAAGTAATGTCGATAAGTTTGAATAGTGATTTACGAGCATGTTATTGAGTTTTTACTAGAACTGTAAATTCTGTTACTTTGTGTAGAAATAGTCAATTTAATGAGAATGAGGCATTGACTTACATTTATATGGACGTCGGGTTCGCGCTAAAAAGTGTCCGAACTTATAGGGCTTTAAAATCGTGTACAGAGCGTCATTCACGCTCTAGTATTCGTTTGTTTGACTGACAGTGAAGCAAGCAAAATAAGACAGTACTGCGATGATATTACAATTTAAATTCAACGTTTTAGCTTTTTCATATTCCTTGACATGTCACTACGTTTAAATAGGTTAACTTGGGACATTTTTTTCGTGGTTTTTGTATTAGATCCGTCGTCCATTTATTTGTAAGTCAATGGAATGAGGTAATGATTTTTTCCTGATATATTGTTAATTGTGGTATTCATTTTTGTACTTCACCAAACTTAGTATCGTCTGTTTAATTTCGCAAACTTCGTAACTGTGTTTTTAAACTAAGTCCGTTGTTTACTCTTCAAGTGCAACATAACTGCCTCCGTGGTCGAATGGTTACTAGGTCCCGGGTTCGGTTCCCGGGCCGGGAGAAATATTTGTATAGCCTACATTTATTTCTCTCGTGACTTTGGGTATAATTTGTGGTTGTCTGTGTGTGTGTATATGGCAGCCGCGACACAGGGTTTCCTTCGTGAGGGACCTTAAAAAATATCGGGCATTTAAAGCTAAAAATATATAATCGGGTAATATAATCCAGACTTTTTTAGTCACAACATATAGGTCCTGGATTGTCGTATAATTATTTCTAGTAATTCACATGAAAGAAGGTACGAAGTTTACGAATTTACGGTATGCAACATCTATAGTTTTTTCAACCGACTTCAAAAAAGGAGGAGGTTCCTAATTCGACTGTTTTATTTTTGTATCTATGTTACGGCATTTGAGAACCGATTTTAAGGATTGTTTTTTTGTTGGAAAGAGGGTACCTTAGTAGTAGTCCCATTTAAATTTGAAGAAAATATTCCACTTCTAATGACTAACGGATGATAATAATAACTCACACACACGCTCAACATAGCCCCGCACCAGGAAAACCCTGTGTCGCGGGTGTCATGGACATACACATAGACAATCACAAATTACACCCAAACTTACGAGAGAAATAAATGTAGGCCATACAAATAATTTTCCCGGCCCGGAAACGAACCTGGGACCTCTGCGTGGTAACCGTTCGACCACGGAGGCAGTTAATGAATGACTTTTGAGGTCTGTTTTTTTTATACACTTTAGATACTAAATAACTCTAAAGTAATTCCAATAGTATCGTGTGAGGAGATCGGTACAACAATAGACCGTGTAAAGCCGCCTTTAGACACCAACAAAAAAGTTCCTTGAATTTCTTTAGAACAGACTTGCGAGTAGGCCAGCAGATTCAAGTGCATGAAGCTTAAAAGACACAAATGATATCAACAATTCGTAAGGAAAAAGAAGAATTTAAGCTCGATAAACAACTTTCTAAAGCTTCTGATTGGTTTACAGTTTGTAGTTTTAGCAGTAGTAGAGCTCCTTGTGTTAGTCCAGGGAAGTACTGCCACCTTACCTATTTCTGCCACCAAACATTAATGTTAACATTACTGCGTTCCGATTTGTCAACTATGTCTCAGGGTGACGGGTGCAGTGGCAGTACCCCTCAAATTTTTGCGATTTAAAGTTCTGAGCGACACTGCAACTGTTATAGACAGACCTGTAGCTTACCATCAGGCACACGACTTTTCGTCCCGTCACTTGATATTAGTGGTTCTTGAATATTTTATCATTTTAATTGTATTACAATTATCGCTTCACTGTGTGTTTGTTAATTTTTAATATGTTTTCTAAACTTTACGGGCTAAAGCAAAATGTCAACGAGGTTTATGTACTTAATAAATAATTAGTATTTTGATTTTTACAATTTTGTGTAATTTCGAACAAATATATCGGACCGTGTATTTGTACACTTATCTGCATCTACATAAAGGGAATTCGACGATAAATCACAAAAAGGTCGAACATGTTTCATTGCGTATTTGAAACATATTTTAGTTTACGACTGAACGGACGTAGGAATAAAGTACGTTATTTAATTGAAAAATAAAACGTTTATTTTATTGCGAAGTTGAAATAAGAAACACAATTATTAGACATCATCACAACTAAAACACTTGTCTAATGGAAATCGGAAACAATGACGGTGCCACAAAAACCCAGACCCGAGACAATGGAGATAAATTAATTTTCTACATTGACCAGACCGGGAAGTGAACCCGAACGCCATGAAAACCGGTATGCAAGCCGCTCGACCACGGAGGTCATCAATTCTGCCGGCTCTGCATATAAATTGTTAATATTCTTTGTCATAAAATTGTACCTTCATGTACATACATCATTTGCACATCATTTAAATGTGAGCTTTCAAAATTAACTTTTTGTCTAGCTCTGACCTCTTACTAAATGAATCATTTGACTTCTTAATCTCTTTTTCATTCGAAGGTATTAAAAGTTCGAAAATAGCTATTCTTCAATCTCAACGTCTGCTAGGACGCGGCACTAGACACAAAACAAAGTGAAACTCTCCCTCTTAATCTATTATCAGTGCTTATTATGGTCGACAGACATTGAAGTCGGGCAGCGTATCGTCCCCTTTATCAAGAATGGATGTAAATTGTAATTTTGATTTTAAAAGTTGTTCATTCGATTCAGAATTCCATCTTCTCAAACGAAGACGAGCTCGGCGGCTGAAAGATTTGCATTGTAAGTGCTGGATAAGAAGGTCCCGGGTTCGATTTCCAGTAGGACAAATTTGGGAAATTATATTGTCTAAAATGAGTTCTGGTCTCGGTGTTCTGGGTAAAGCCCTCGAGTGAATTCTATTATTCTTGTATTACAGCGAATTGCCCTTGTCGGAGACCAGGTATTATTTGATGCTGCATAAGGACATGAGACTTGTGAACTTATCTCTCAGGGTGACCACCATACCGCACGTCATAGCCTAGCATATAGTTAATATTACCGCCATATGCAAAATAGCTAATATAGAATAAAGGAAATTATAAGTGAAAATATAAGTTATAGTGTTGTTTGATCCGAATTTTGAGTAGCAGAAGATCTTGTGAAAGGGTTCGTCTAGAGAAGTACTGCCACAGTAATGTGAGCATAACTGCATTGGAAATACGGGTAAAGTCATATGGAACTTAACAACAATGTTATGTCTCAGGGTGACGGGCATAGTGGCAGTGCTCCTCAGGTCTTTGCGATTTCAAGCTTTGAGTGGCATTGCAATTGTCATGGAAAGGCGTGTCGCTGACCACCAGGCGCACGACTAAATGTACTGCCTGTCGCTTTAATTTCTAAATTATGTACGTTTGTGAATTATTAATAGCAATACATCTGACTAACAGTGAAAAGAAATCTCGTGAAGAAATCTGCAAGTCGCGATTCACAACCTTTGGAATCTCTTGAAGATATTCTCCATGTTTGTTCTTACACTAGCGTTACAGTACTATTGTAATTGTAAAAAAATATTTGATTTTTAATTCGGGACTTAATCACGTATAAAACATATTTTAATTACCTCGACGTTTCGGGCATATTGCAACGTCCATGGTCTCGAAGGGACTGAAGAGGCGGGTGTCAGCATCTTGTAGTCGTGCGAGTTTTTCTAACTACCCGCACTTGATCTTCATTATTTATTAGTGCACTAGGGTTCTCACTAGACCGACACACAACACTCACGACATTCGGTGACTTGTCGGGCGATATTTGATGTCGTTTACACTTGCTGATAACTGGATCCCTTGACGATGAAAGCTTAAAACCATCTTCTCGGTTGAAATTACGGTGTTTTCTAATTTCAATAGCTTCACATACGATTCTACTATAGTGATGATGTTGTGTAGAAAGAAGGATCTTGGGATTATGAAGCTCAATCCAGTGGTTTGGTCCTGATTCCGAGATAATTAAAATATGTTACGTGATTAAGTCCCAAATGAAAAATCAAATAATGTGTGAAAATCGTGAAAGTTTAAATCAAAGTATTGTAATTTAGGGAAAATAGTGACACACATAACATATTGCTGCCTCTGTAGCCGTTCGGCCAC
>NW_020653726.1:16722644-16826913 GCF_003589595.1 Hyposmocoma kahamanoa | reverse complement strand
ACGACAACCGCGACACAGGGTTTCTCTAGTCGGGACTTGAGTGTGTGCGTTAAAAAAATTTTTTTCTTAAGTGACAATCACGGAAGAATATTTATGTGGTCTGTGGTGACAATGTACACACTTCTATAATAAGATTCCCGTTGATAAATCTAAAATTTGCCATTCACGAGCTTTCAAACTACAGTGAAACAAAAACTTCATGAAACAAAAACTTCACTGAAAAATCTAAAGAGCTTATTACAAGAAGTGAAATAAAAATAAAAGCAGTGTTTTTTTTCTACCAGTTCTTGCAGCGTAGACCAAGAGTTTTATATCAACTTACTTTCTTTATACATGGTTGTTACTTTGAGCATTGTATACTCAAAGGGTTGCTAATAACTGAGCGAATCATGAAGGGGATTGTTTATTATCGATTTAAGATTAGAGATTAAATTTTAAGAAACTTTTCAATACAATCAATTATTTAATTTCTGGTTTAAGTGGAAAATGTAAAATAATATTTTAGAATTCTATTAGTTGTGTTTCAAATATCAAACAACCGATTTGTATGTTTATTGCCCAAATCCGATGTTCTAAACCCATAATCAATCAAGAATCAGTAAATAAATAAATAAATAATACTTATATATATATATATATATATACTTATTAATATCAAGTGATGAGACGAGTAAGCGACACGCCTGTCCATAACAGTTGCAGTGCAGCTCAAAGAGCATTGCCACTGCGCCCGTCGCCCTGAGACATAAGTTGACAATACCCATGTGCCTGTAATTTCACCAGCACCCTTACCCTTAAAAACCGGAACGCAGTAATGCTCACATTACTGCTTGGCGGCGGAAATAGGTAAGGTGGCAGTACTTCCCTGGACGAACTCTTTTACAAGGAGTTCTACTGCTACTAATATATACTAAAATAAATATTAGACAACATTGCTCTTATCGCAAAGTAAGTAACTATAGCACTTCTGGTGTGGAATTTTCTACTATTTGAAACAGAATTTACTAGTACTTGCCCGGCCGGGGATCGAATCTGGAACCCCAGAGATGGTTACACCATGAAAATCCGCGTGCAAGCGACTCGACCACAGAGCTCGTCAAAGAACAGAAATTGAATTGGAATTTATTAAATTTCTGAAAAATCGAACAATATGGCGACCGTTTTTTTTATACATGACATAATATGATAATATAATTTGTTTAGTAATTAACATTTTGTATCACATACAACTTTCGCAGTCTGTAAACTCTAGCGGTGAAATTCATATTAAGAAAGCAAAAAAAAAAAACAAATAGCAGATTGATGTCAGAAGTGGGATTCGAACCCACGCCCACAGAAGTGGACTGCGACCTGAACGCAGCGCCTTAGACCGCTCGGCCATCCTGACTCTATAAAGAGCGGCGAAATTGTATATCACATTGCGCAATGCTTATCATGTCTAACGTGATTAGATTGGGAATTTGTAATAATATTTTTTCCACTCCTGTACTTTGATCTGTCAATTACATTGACTTACAATTATATGGACGTCGGGTCCGCGCTAAAAAGTGTCCGAACTTATAGGGCGTTAAAATCTTATATAGAGCGTCATTCACGCTTTAGTCTTCGTTTGTTCGACTGACAGCGAAGCAAGCAAAATTAGATAGTACTGCGATGACATTACAATTTAAATTCAACGTTTTAGCTTTTTCATATTCCTTTACATGTCACTACGTTTAAATAGGTTGACTTGGGATATTTTTTTCGTGGTTTTTGTATTAGACCCGTCGTCCATTTATTTGTAAGTCAATGGTCAATTATAATTTCGTAAGCCATATCATGAAAGCATGCTTTTTAGTTCTGAATCAAAATTGTCTATGGTATTCGCCACTGAGCTGGAAAATTTCATTAAAGTTCTATACACAGAAGTTTGATGAGTATTAAAGTACTCTACACAGAACTACAGCAACTTACAACATACAACTTCTGAACAACAAACAGCTTCTGCGTACTTCGATGACAAAAGTCCGTGGTAGTGACCCATTGCAAGTAGTCTCGATCCATGATGTTTGAAATAAATATTGCAAATGATTAATGTTCACAAATGTTTATTTACAAAGAGCAGTCCATAGAGTTCTTCAACCTTCACAGAAAATAGAGTATAGAAAGATGTAGCAGTAGAGCTCCTTGTGAAAGAGTTCGTCCAGGGAAGTACTGCCACCGTACCTAACTCTGCCGCCAAGCAGTAACCTCAGCATTACTTTGTCCCGGTTGCTGTTGTGCTGTTAAAATGAGTGCTGGTATAACTACAGGCATGTGTTACTTGTCAACTTTAGTCTCAGCGTGACGGGCGCAATGGCAGTGCCCCTCATATCTTTGCGATTTAAGGATCTAAGTGGCATTGCAACTGTTATGGACAGGCGTATAGCTTACCTTCAGGCGCACGACGTTTGTCCCGCTACATGATATTATAAAAAAAAGTTAAATCATTATGATAATTTCAAGTGTAATTTGCTTACCTAGGAAATGAAAACTTTTTGATTTTGACTTTAGAATATTACACGAAATGTTTCTCTGAGATTCCATTCTAAGGCCTTTCCAATTCATCGTCGTACTGAATAATAAATAATTCAGACAATTTTCAATACGACAATTATCGAACAAACAGAAAAACCACTCTGGGTATGTTGTTTAAATTAATTTATTATCTCATATTATTAAAAAGGATGGACGTAGATGGTAGAGTGAAATACGTTGATTTAAATAGACATGTTTATTGTTCGGTCTCCGGAATATAAGTGAGTAAATAATACAATATAAAATAAAATGTAAACTTAAATGCTAACCTAGCAATACGCACCACATGTTGCAGTTAGACTATAAATATAGTCTATCTATACTACATTATAGGGGTTCCAGAGAAAAAAAATGTGTTGCGTGTTACTTGTTAAAACACATTTTTTTTTTTTTTAAACTTAATTACAACAAAAATTCTTAATAATTACTTAACAGTCCAACAAAAGTTTACTAATTAATTTACAAACAATTTAGTATTATTCTTATGTGTTATATATTCTTTGCCATCTTTCAAAATTTTTACATTTGGTGATAAATCTTCAATAACGACATATGGTCCTAAATAAATGTTATCTAGTTTACTTCCTACTTGGTTTTTCAACAAAATTAAATCATCTTTCTTATATTTGACAGTATTTATATGTTTATCGTAATTTATCTTTCTTAAACTTTTCCCATCTAATAAATTATTTCTAGCGTCGGCCTGTGCTCGTTGTAACCTGTATCTTAGTTGTAAAGGATAAGCATCAGGATTATATAAAGTTTCTACATCAGAACACAACAAATTATTTGGCAGATTACAAAGTTTTCCAAACACTAGTTCGTATGGAGTGTATTGTGTCTCGGTATGCACGGTTGTATTATATGAAAAACACCAAAATGGTAGCCAAGTGCTCCAGTCAGTCGAATTATTACTACACTGTATCCTAAGAAACGCTCCTAAACTTTTATGTGTATTCTCTAACGAACCTATAGTTTCGTGGTGATACGCGGTCGAGTGAAGTTTGTTAATTTTTAGCAATTCACATACTTCAACCATAACTGACGACATGAACTCTGTGCCTTGGTCCGTAATTATTTCTTTTGGGATACCATATCTCAATATAAAATTATTTACAAATAAACTAGCAACTGACACAGTATCCTTTTTTTCTAGCGGATACGCTTCTACATATTTGGTTAAGTTACATTGCAAAGTTAAAATATATTTACTATTATAATTATCAATATCTAACGGTCCCATTAAATCTAAACTAACCCTTTCAAACGCTGTACTAGGAGTAGTTGTAATAACCATCGGTTCCCTAGTATGCCTGTTCGAGTGTTTCTGAATTTGACAACTCTTACATTTTCTTACGAATTCTGTGACGTCATTAGTAATTCCTGGCCAGTAGTAATATTTCTTAATATTATTCAGCATCCTATTTACCCCCGCGTGGCCACTGGTGGGTAATAGATGAAAGTCATTCAATATTACAATTTTAGTATCTTTTTCAGTTACTGTTACTACGTCATTCAATACTAATACCTTAGGAAAATCACTTAGGTTATTAATTTCCTTTAATAATATATTTATAAAATCTTTATCGCGCTTTCTTTTTATAATAACGAGCTCGTTTAATTTTATTTCTTTACAAAAATCTTGTAATTCTCTCGCTAACACACTTACGGTAGATAACGATCGAGACATTACATAAATAGCCGATTTATCGGGCACAAACACAAAAGAACTATTTTTACTATACAAGTTCTGTAAATTCACTATCTGCTTCATTGCTGTCTTATTTGCGCTTAATACTAGTTCTACGCTGTCAGTTGGTCGTTTGAGAATTTCCACTACTTTAGGTTGATCAGGCCTAGAAGCGGTGTGATTCTCACGTGTCAAGTCAATAATATTGTCATTCTTAATTTTTCGAGCTTGAGCTCTTGTCATGACCGATACAACATGCTCATGCATATCTTTCAATTCCTTAGAGTTCATCGGTATGCGACTCAATGCATCTGCAGCTGCGTTGTGCCGTCCCGGAACATAACTGATATCAAAATCATACTCTTCCAAATAGAGTCTAAACTTTGTTAAACGGCTTGATGGATCGGTCATATTAAATAAATAAATCAAAGGCCTGTGGTCAGTTTTTATTTGAAACTTCTTGCCATACAAATAGGGCCTAAAATGACGCACAGCCCACACAATAGCCAGTAGTTCGAGTTCGATGACTGGGTATCGTGTTTCAGCTGGTCTTAGATTACGACTTGCGTACGCTACTACCTTGCCGTTACTATTAGACAAAACGGCGCCTAAACCTAGCTTTGATGCGTCTGTTTGTAAAACAAACGTATTACCTTCTGAGAAGTCTGGATAATCTAAGATGGTAGGACTAAGTAGGATTTCTTTAAGTTTTTGGAAAGCCTTTTCACATTCAGTTGACCAGTTAAAAGAGACATTTTTCTTACATAATGCATTAAGTGGATGTGCTATTTCTGCGAAATTAGGTATAAATCTCCTGTAATAGTTAGCAAACGCTACAAATCGTTTAATATCATCTACACATGTTGGAACAGGATATTTCTGTAAAACATTTATTTTCGATGGGTCGGGAAAAATTCCATCTGAAGTTATTTTGTGGCCTAAATAAATAATTTCTTTTTGCAAAAATTCACACTTTAATGGGTTTAATTTCAAGTTAACTTGTCTAAATCTTTCCAGTACTTTAACTAAATTTTTGTTATGGGTTTCAAGACTATTACCAACTACAATACAGTCATCTAAATAAATTAGACATGCCTGATAGTTCAAACCCGTCATGGCTATAGTCATCAGCCGTGTGAAAGAACTAGGAGATGTTTTTAATCCCATCGGGCATCTCTTCATTTGATATTGTTTGTCAGTTGTAAAAGCTGTATATTTCCTAGATTGTTTTTCTAAGGACAACTGATAATAACCTTGTGATAAATCTAATTTAGAAAAATATACATTATTTGCCAAAGAATCTAGAATGTCAGTTATATTCGGTAAAGGGAATTTATCGTCCTGTATTACGTTGTTTAAGTGACGATAATCCACAACTAATCTCCATTTTTTCTCTCCTGATCTATCTGTCTTTTTGGGAACTAACAAAACTGGACTTGACCACTCTGATGTGGTTTCCTCAATAATATCATTCTTTAGCATATCGTCTACTTGTTTCTGTATTTCACCTTTAAGTGCCTTAGGTAGCCTATAAGGCTTGGTATACACTGGTGAAGTATTGTCTTTTAATTTTATGGAATGTTCGTATAAGTTGGTAGTAGACAATGTATCGCCTGGTAAATGAAAAACGTCGGCGTATTTAGCGCACACGTTTTCTATACTTATCTGCTCCTCTTCATTTAAATAAGAAGGCAAGTCAAGTAAATTAAAAAGTTGTCTGATTCTATCTGGCGATATCTTCTCATCATCAAATTGGTATGCGTTATAATAGTTTAAACTATGAATATCTACATCTTTAATATCTACTCTGACTGATTTGTCAGTCGCATTGAGCATGCGAATTGGAATAAGTCCATACTTTGGTTTCACAATTACTCCCGCTGTGTACACACCTTTATGTACTTGTTTTGCTAAGACAACGCATTCACTGATGTGTGCCGTAGGTACGTGTCGAATTACTTCACATCGTGGAGGAATGATTACTTGATTTTTATCAAACTGAACAGTTACGCAGTGGTCCTGGTTTTCCAAACTCAAGGTACCATCTTTGTAACTTAACACTGCGTTATACTTTTGGAAAAAATCTTGGCCGAGTATCCCGTCTGCGGCGCAAGCTAAGTTCTTGAAAACATAGAACTTTTGTGTAAAAATTACCCCTTCAAGTTTTATATCTAAGTAAATATAACCTTCTGATTCTAAATTACCACTTATCCCCTTAATTAAAATACTATCTTTCCTAATCAACTTAAGTAACTCAATATTATGTGCTAGTCGTTCATATTTTATTACGCATAAACTGGCTCCACTATCAATTAACAAGTTCAATTTCTCATTATTTCCTAAATATGACATTACTGTAAAGAAATTATTATAACTAAAAATATTATGAGTGCACTGTTTAGGCACGAAAAAATTTGCTATTCTCAGTATTTCGCAAACCTTCCTGAGTCGCTATCTCATGCACGTTATGCTGAACCCGTGAAAAGTGAGCGCGGCCACCGCGTGACTGCTGACGCGAGTCACGTGTGTCTTTACTTCTATGCCTGGAATTTACAAAGGTACTTCTTTGACCTTCGTTACCATGATTTCCATGATTTCTGTTATAATTATTTGCATTATTTTTATATCTTGAATTCTTGTGACCGTTATGGTAAATGGAAGTATTTGTTCGGCCATAAGAACTGCGTTTGTAAGAACCTTGTAAAAATCCGCGATTATAGGCAAGCGGCCTAAACTGCATAACCTGCTCTGACTGCTGTGACGACATTATACTTTCATCAACAGCTACCCTAATAGCTTCCGGAAGCGATGTGAGCTGCCGTGAAGCTACAATGGTTCTCAACCTTGAGTCGGAGAGCCCATCTGCGAATCGTTTGATCGCAGTTTTCTCGTTAAGAGGACGCAATATGTCAAATTTAGCGCTATCCTCATCGGACTGAGCTAATGTCAAATTTACAAACAACTCCTCTAGCTCCGTCCCAAATGCCTCTATCGATCTACGTCCCTGTTTTGCTCTGAAAAGCTGTGTTTGTAAAGCTTCTGTTGATTTTTTAGGCAACAAAAACTTTCTAATATCCTGTACTAAATCTTTCACAGTAGAGTACGTGCTTTTTAACCTTAATTTAGCACTAGGTGATAGTCGAGTTTTTAGTACAAATTCGATCAATTGAGTCTGTGTACTGTCATTTATTAAAGAACTGTATAATAAAATGCTATCAATTAATTGTTTAGTAACGAGATCTTGACCGTTCATCACAGGTAACAGGGAAATGGCAGTTTTTATATCAAACGAATTCGCCATTGTTGTTTGAGTCCCTGAATCTACGTGAGCTAATAATAATTTAATTTTTTTTTATAATTACTCTTAATTTCGCTAATTAAATGTTGAAAATATTGAAAAGCTTCTGAGCTTGGCTTTTGTTCGTCGACCTCTTTATTTAATTGAGACACAATATCTTCCAAACGTTCGTAATAGCTAGTAGCTTCTAATTTCTTATAAGCAATATCTTTTTTTTACGTCTCTCTGGACCGATTTTACACAAATGTTCTCTTAAATAATCCATCTTAATATGAATCTCCTTTAATTGCTCAGACATACATAAAATTAAACTCGACTTTGTATACCTACTACATACCTACAAAATAATAAAAGAATATTCTAACTTACATTATAACATAATTCACTCCGGACGTATGTTGAACCGCACGAAAGTAAAAATGACTCATGAAGACGCTTGACGTGGTCCTTGCCGACTCCGTGGTTGATGACACGATGCGCTCCGTCGTAGTGCTGCATGCCGCATCACTGATGGGTGGGCCGGGCTATACCCTGGACTCCGTGGGCCGGGATTACCCTGGACACCGCTGCTACATGGGCCGGGCTATACCCTGGACTCCGTGGGCCGGGATTACCCTGGACACCGCGCGTACGCTTCTTTCTTCTTTCTTGCAGTCTTCTATAACGTTAACTCTTCTTTTTTTCCATTTTAATCTTCTGTAATGTTTCTTCTATAATTTTTCTTTCATGATTTTTCTTCTATAATTTGTCTTCTATTATTTTCTTCTATAATCTATTCTTCAATATAATTTTGCTTCAATTAGTTTTCTTCTATAGTTTTTCTTCTTTTTTCTTTCTTGATATTAAATTTTCTGTCTTGAAATCTTCATTATTATGTAGTTCAAATTTACTGTTCTTCACAAAAGATAAGTTCGCTGGTATGGGTCGCCATCTCATATTATTAAAAAGGATGGACGTAGATGGTAGAGTGAAATACGTTGATTTAAATAGACATGTTTATTGTTCGGTCTCCGGAATATAAGTGAGTAAATAATACAATATAAAATAAAATGTAAACTTAAATGCTAACCTAGCAATACGCACCACATGTTGCAGTTAGACTATAAATATAGTCTATCTATACTACAATTACTTCATTGCGAAATGGGTAACCACGCGTATTAACTGCAATCTAATTATTAGACAGAAGAGATAAAGTCGATTATCCACTGACAGTCGTGAATTGGGATTAAAAAAAACTAGTCTACTGGAGAGAATGCTGGTCACGTAATCAAGAGATTGCGAGTTCGATTTCCAGGGGGACATTACGAAGAAAACTACTAAAGTTGGATGACCGAAAAAGTTTGAATAATTCTTAAAAGCTACGTGAAATTTCAATACAAGGGTTGACATTAGCTCCCTTGGGGTGACCCATTAGTGGAATATATAATCCGTAACGTGGGTTGATACAATTCTATGTAGTAGGTACATTTTATTAACAGTAAATCTCCTTGTGAAAAAGTTCGTCCAGGGAAGTACTGCCACCTCACCAGTGACGGTGTGACCTCCTTATCGTCATTGCACCTTTTTATCGCCTTCCTCCGGTTCCTGACCACTGGTATTTAAATTTAAATTTTGAATTGTTCCATAGTTCTTTTGCCTCGGATTCTGATTTTGTTTCGTTCCACCGGCACTCCCTGCTTTTGAAGTTTATAACCACTGCAGCCTTTATCATGTACCTATGAATACGTATCTGTAATTCAGTACATCTCGGCTATTTTGGGGTAAGTGCCTACTTAATATCTTAATATTCATCAAGTTATGGAATATTTTGTAATAATGTACCTTTTTTTTATATTTCCTTTATTGTTGCAGCCTTCTTTTGTTACCTTTTCTTCTGCTTAACCGACTTCAAATAAATTTGTGAACCTGAAGTTTTCTATTTTCTGTTAGGGTTACAACCCTTTCACCTGTCTCTAGCGCCAAGCAACCATGCTGCAATGTGAGCATTTCTGCGTTTCGGCTTTGAAGGGTATATGTATGCTGGTGATATTACAGGCACATGGGACTTGTCAACTTATGTCTCAGGGTGATGGGCGCAATGGCAGTGCTCCTCATCTTTTTGATTGGACAAGCGCGTTGCTTACCACCAGGCCTATATATTTTCTTATATGTACGTCTCATGACTTGGTTTTATACAAAAAAAAGTGCAATCAAAGTCTAAACTAAAAGAAATGCAAAAATTAGAAACATCAACAAAATGTTACTTCAAACTTTGTGTACCTGACTCCATTCAAAAACAATTTCTTAAGACCATCAAACGGAATCTTCTTACGAAGCAGTTAAACTTGGAAACAACAAACGCGTGAAAGCCTTAACACGCAAGACGGGAATTAATTCCCACTTTCCCCAATTCCCGCCTCACTCAATTTCTCACCCGTTCCCACCTTTGTCGATAAAGATTTATTAAAATATTCGCATTATAAGAAATCTCCTGCAATAGAAACCGTAATACCATTTTGGGGTGTAACCTATTTTCAAACTTTATACACGGTACTATGATCATAAATAATAAATACCTATATATAAATATTAGACAACATTTCATACGTGGCTCTGATCTCAAAGTAAGTAACTAAAGCACTTGAGTTATGGAAAGCAGCAGTAGAGCTCCTTGTGAAAGAGTTTGTCCTTAACCTTACCTATTTCTGCCACCAAGCATTAGGTAATGTCATAATACTGCGTTTCTGTTTTGAAGGGTTATGGGTGTTGTTGAAAGTACAGGCACATGAGACTTGTCAACTTATGTCTCAGGGTAACGGGCGCCAGTGGCAGTGCCCCTCAGATCCTTGCGATTTAAAGTTTTGAGTGGCACTGCAACTGTTATGCGCAGGCGTGTAGCTTACCATCAGGCGCACGACTTGTTCGTTCCGTCACTCAATATTATAAAAAGAAAATCGGAAATAACGACGGTGCCACAAACGGCCGGGGATCGCATGTGGGAACTGAGACATGGCGACACTATGAAAACAGGTGTTTAAGGCGCTCCCCCATGGAGATCGTCAAATTATAGGCAGTATGTAGATATACAGTGATTTACCTAAATTAAGCTAGAACTATGACAATACCGTTTCTATTGCAATGCAATATGTAATAATAGATGTAGTATTATGTGTTAATGCAATGATCGAAGACGATCAAAGAAAAATTCCTACAATCCAACTCGACTCGAGTCAGTACCTGTTGCCATGCCGAGACTACAGCTCTCAACCAACTGACCTACAGACCGAGTGAGTAGATCTTGAGCATCTATTACACTGTGGCGATGTGACCTCCTTCATCGTCATCCCACGTTCTTATCACCTTTTTCTCTGGTTCCTGGACACTTTTTGAAATAGTTTTCTAATTATTTTCCTTCGTCATTGCTTTGCTTCGTTCCGTCCTCATACAGGACGACGGAGAAAGGACATATTCGTCGTAAAAACCGCAAACCTATAAACCTTATGAAACATTAACTGCTTTTGAAGCATCAATATTTATGCGAATACAGGCTCTTTTGGAGTAAGTTCACTTTGTTACGTTTGATCTGTAGGACGTGTTTTATATTTATTGTTTACTGTTTTTATAGCATTATTTGTTGATGCAGCCTTTACTTTGTTATTTCTACCTTCTTATAACATAATTGTGTGTAATTATGTAACTCTTTAATTTCAAAAAGACTAGGCGGCAACCCTACCCTATTTCAATGGACTCTTTCTCTAATATAGGGAGGTGTATTAAAAATAGGAAGTTAGGATCACGATAGAGAGCGATCGGATCATTCCAATCTTACTCAGGGCAGATAGGGAGATCAATCGATGCGCGCGACGAACACGTATATCGGTCGTGTCGTTTCGTCCCTGTGGTTTGCGCAGCAATTTTGTTTTGTTGTGCCGGATAGACATGCACAAAGATATGAACCATTTTTGGGAGAAAGATCACTAGAATGATGTACGGGCCGATGGCTTTAAATTTTACTTAAAATTTACAAGAAATTCGATGAGAAACAACAACAAGCTCTGACGGCGCCATGACAGTAACACGTACAACGCTCTCGACGATCGCGTTCAGAGTTCAGAGTTAGGGTCTGTATGGCAGAGCAGTGAATAAGCGGCTCTCTAATTATTGGCCACGCCCAACCTTGACGCAAGGCCCTAGAAAACGCGTAGTGTAATACGCGTTTTACGAATTTCTCTATGCGTTTATTGCAGATTTTTGTATAGTACACATATTGTCTCTGCAGCGACCTACTTAAGTGCGAAGTCGATTTAAGGACTTCCACACCGGCCACTGCACATCGTAATCTGCTGGTAGTAGCCCGTAGCGCGCCCGACCGCACCCGCTTTCAGCGTGTTTCATGCTTTACTAAATGGGTGACAAGAGTGCCGCGTTACGCAAAAATTCAAACTTTTTTCAAAGTGAATCACTGCGGTATATAAAAAATAAAGGGCGAGTTATTGCGCTATGTTACATCGAATATTGTTCACCACGCAACACGGTTCTAGTGGACCATAGCACCTGCCAATAGTCTATTAATGTTTGTGGGAAATTTAATCTCTACTTTTCCTGTTATTTGAAATTTTCACGTTCAAGTTGATTTTATTTGTTGAGTAAAAATGTTTCAGCACGTTGATAAATATTGTTAGATAAAGCTTAACATTTTATTGGCGTTTGTTTACTGCCATTTCCTTTCTAATTTGTTAGCATGAATGAAGAATGAAATATTCTTTATTTTTTATTAAAAATTACGATGACAACATAGAACAGTTAGTTATGTAAGTATCCCCATTGCTAAGTAGCTGTTTCTAATAATAATAAATAATAATAAAATATTTTTTTGATACCAAGTGACTGTCCTTAACAATAGCATTGCCAAAGCGCGCGCCACCCTGAGGCCAGTTGACAAGTCCTATATATATAAATACAGGCATGTATTTACCTACACTTTCGTAGAAAAAATAAAATTAATAATAAATATATCGTGTTCTTAGGTTTTCGCGATTGTTACACATAGGAAATTAAACTATTTTTCCGGATTTAAATCGCGTACATTTATTTTTTCAAACAAACCGACGTTTCGGGCCCTTTACAGGTCCCATGGTCACGGTTGACTGAGGTGGTACAGTCTCCAACCAGTTATGTCTAATATAAATGCAAACCACCCCATTTTTTCACTATAGTTACAATAGTTATTAATTAAATACCTTATTTTTAATTTTACAAAGAAAACATTCCAATTTACGCTACATTAAGTTTTACAAATTATTTTATTGAATGAATTTTTATAAAGTTCAATTTGTTATTAATAATAAATAATTATTATGTGAAGCGGTAGTAAAACTGAATATTACAATGACGCCATCTTAAGTTTAAAAAGTTGTATGGCCAGTGATGTGTTAAAAATTCTGCACAAAACGCGTGCAAAATTTTTTCAGATCAAAGGTCGAAATTCAAAATTCGAGGTTCGTTACCCCTGCATTACTGTATTTTTAATGCTAGATCTAAATTTCATGCATACCGGTAGAGGAACAACCGAATAATTCAGTTCGAAAGTAGTGCATGTGAGTGGATTTCAAAAAAGCTTTATTCGCTCCGCTATGAGCACCAGGATGACAAAAGTAACACCAGACCATAATGCAGAACATCTATACCTTCCAGAGATCACACTCTCCTCATCACCATAACATTTTTCACGGTATTTATATACCGTTATCTCTAATGAACATTACGCACACACATATCGTCACGCCTGTCTCCGATCGGGGTAGGCAGAGACTATTGACCTCTACCTGCTACGCTCCTGACAAACCTCCTTCGCCTCCTCAACTCTCCTCAGTCTCTAATGCTAAAGTATGGATTTCCCTGTCAGCGGACTTATAACTTGGACCTTGTCTAGGCAAGAGTGAATAGGCATTAATTCCGTGTGCAGTAATTAATGTGCATGCTACATTATCTATATCATCGTCACTTTCCATCATGTGAGATAGAGGTCAAATGCGCACACATGGTCAATTATATAAAAAAAAATACGCCGAAGTTTACCTCTCCCCACGCCTCCATCCACATTCGCTATATTTGATATCGTTGATAAATTTGTGTCGTCAATTTATCAACATTCATTCTTTCTTCATGACCATACTATAGAGGCCCCCTCTCTCCCGACCACCAACAACATCTTATCATCCTCCACAAGATCTCTTAGTACACTGTTCAGTTTTCTGTATTTAAGACCAATACCGCATGTACTATTGCGCAAAGCTTTCATTTCTATAGCATTCAACCTACTTTCATGTTTTTTCTGCCATAACACACACTACCATGCATTAGGGTTGTATAAAATTTTATTAACTTTATATTAGTATTTACAAACGCGCAAAAACATTTTAATAACATAATACATGGAAAAATGTAAATGAATAAATTTCTAACCTTATTAAAAAATAACTGCGATCAAATTAAAAATTGTCACATACAAAGTAATGCAAAATGTTTTATCAATATAAAAACTTATAGCGTACACTCGCCCCCGTCAAAGTGCGTTAAAGCAAAAGTACTTTCGCATGGCAACACTGGAACAATGTCAGCACCGGCAGTGCAATTTTGAAATATTTTTAATTCCACGCAACCACGCTTGCTTTCATTACTTGCTGCCTTTGATGTCTCCGTTAATAAAACTTTTCATAGATCTGTTTATTTATACATAGAAGGTCTATTTTACTTTAAACAGGTGTTCATAATGATATTTTATTGATTGGTAATGGGAACCAATGGTTTATTTAAACAAAGGTTTCTAACAAGTATTTACAAGAACATTTCACTTTGTAAGATGCTGATATAGATATAATACCTTGCTCTCGCACTCACACTCACGCTCGCAATTGCCTTCGCTATTTTTGTATATTTTTAATTTTTTAAGGAAAATAAAAATAATGAGTAGTAAAAATAAAGTGCAGTATTTCGTACATTAAATTCATGTACTACTTCCTATTGTTAGTAATTTGCCTACTGTAAAGGAGGGAGTCTCTCTGTACCGTGCGATGAGGTTACCAATACAGCCACACGAAAACTCCAAGTTGTTCAGCAAACTTGTTTTTCACGTTGTATGTCGCCAATATAATTTCACCCTATATACGGAAGGTCCGGGTAGTTGTTCCCAAGAAGGGGCTCACTCCTGGAACCCGTTCCGCGAGATGATATCTATTTCACCCTATGTGAGCGTACGAAATGTCAGAGGTCCGGGTAGCAGTTCCCAAGAAGGGACTCAATTCCTAGTTAGCCGGACTGAGCTCTCGGTATTCTCAGATTTCTCTTCACATTAACAAAATTGTGTTCAAGTAGTCACCATTCGAGGGAAAATCTTAACACCGCGATTCAGAAATAATGCCAAATGGGGCAATGCCATCTAGCGGATTCTCAGGGAACTAAAAGTTAACAAGGCCGTCTAATACACAAAGTAGGTTTGTAACTTTGAAACTTTGCGACCCGGATTACATAGATGCTGAGCTAAATCATGGATGTGTTGGTTGGTAATGGGCGGAAACAGAGTTGGCGTGTGGCAAATGCATCAACGAGGTCTCGACCAGCATCGGTAGAGAGAAAGGGAACGTACTTACCTTATGTCAGGGGGGTGACGGATGCGATTGGAAACTTGTTACGCCGAAGGTACAGCTCAAGACAATATTCCATCCCCTCACACAGCTGCGACAATTGCTTCGCTCTCCAAAGGACAGAGACCCTCTGGGGGTCCCCGGTGTCTATATGGTTCCCTATGACTGCGGCACGTGTTACGTCGGCGAAACGAGACGGAACGTGGCTACTAGGCTAGCTGTGCATATCCGATCCATGAAGAACCAAGATGTCAATGGATCTGCGGTGGCAGACCACTTTCTGAGCTCCGGTGCTGGTCACTACATTCGGTTTGATAAAGCTAAGGTTTTAGCGCGGGAGAAGTATTTTGTGCCCCGCAAAATCTGAAAATCCGGTATGCAGCTGCAGATGTTAGTGGTAACGACGTGGTCAGCTCTGTGTGCTGGACTGTTCCCGACTACACTCCTACGGACAGCAGTAACGAAGAAAAGTTCCAGGACGCGCTGACGCAACGTATCAGCCTCCCGAGTTCCCCACTGCGGACTGCGTCATCGGCGCGCGCGCAGAGAGCCGCAGCGCGCAGTGCTAGACGTGACGCGGGCGCGAACGTTGCCCTCAACCCCTAAAGAAGACCATCGATTATGGTCGAAACTAGTCGGACCGCTTCCGATTAAAATACTACGTGAGTAAGTCCCGTTACTTTTATATTATAATGTGTGATAACCGCGTTAGTTTTCATAATAAAATAGGTTTGTAACTTATTTTTAGTTTAATTTTAAATTATATATAGTTAACCTAAATCGGTACCAATTCTCTGAGCCAATTGATCCTATAAAAGCTACTCCAACTGAAAACCGGCGTTACGTTAATCAAGCTTGTGACGTACGCTGGGTTGGATCCGTTTCAGCTTATAATTATAATCATTAATTTCTTGTGTAACCTAGTCTCAATAAACTGAATAAACGTTTCTTTCTTTCTTTCACTCGCACTTGCACTCGCATTCGCATTCGCACTCACACTCGAACTTACGCCACATAAAATGTTATTAGGATACTCTAAAAATCATATTACCACTTGCTGAAAAAACAGAGACAACCGACTGTGAATGCCGACTTGAATAAAGTCACTTTTGTAGATTAGACCTCCTTTTCCCAGGTGTTTACAATAATAAACGAAGGTTTGTTTTTTTTATAAATACGTTCTCAAAGGCAAAACAACAAAATAAAAACATCACAAAAATCCCCGACATCAAGAAGGTTCGTAATTTAAAACGAAGGTTTTTTCCGTCTTTTTTCACGATGCAAAGTTACTTTGGAGTGACCTTTAATCAAAGAGAAAGCTATTAACACTTTTATTTATTCTAACCGGCGATTTTACTGCTGATTTATGAGAACTGGGAGTTAAAGTTGGTGATGAAGTGCCGTTTGGAACAGTACTGATTAAAATCTTAGAAGTCTTTTGAAAACGCTCAGTAGCTTCGGCTGCCTTTGCTTAAGATCCTCTTTTATTTTTATAGCGAACGATTTTTACTTTAAGAATATATTTATTTAAGACAGGAAATCTTATGTTGTAAAACACCGTGTCTACTACCGTTTTTATTCCGCACACACCCATAGCCCCGCACTAGGGAAACCTTGTGTTGTGGGTGCCATGGATACATACATAGACAACACAAATTACACCCAAACTCACGAGAGAAATAAATGTAGACCGTGCAAATATTTCTCCCGGTATAGGAATCGAACCCAGGACTTCTGCGTGACAGGTTAGCCCCGTATCTTTGTACATTAGTTGTGATTATAGTCGGAGTCCTTCCTACCGACCCTTAGGGTATACGAGAAGGGCACTATTACCTGTGCGAGCGAACCTGCACAGGGACGATCTAAGTCAGGTCCTAACCCCGGATAAGAACATTTGAACGGACTTCATCCGGTTCTCTGTAGGTCTAATGCCTTAGGTGAGCCGCCCTAGGTGCATGTACAGCACCCTCCCTATTTTCCAGGTAGGTACCGGAGCTGTAGGCAAGTCCGCATGGTAACCTTAGGGCCACAGAGACAGTTTAGGTAGCAATTAATTGTGGGCTAAAGCAAGTAGAAAACTGTAAACCGTATTTCCAAAAACTTAATATACCAACATTGCCAGGTATGTATATATTGGAAGCGCGCAAATTCATAAAAAATAATCTTAATTTTTATAATAAAGTCGGAGACGCCCCCCGACATCACATTCCGCGAAATAAAAATAACTTAATACAAGCGATGTCTAAATTGAAGATGCATAGTCCCGGACCTCATTCTATGTCAATAAAAATCTATGACAAACTCCTAGAATATTTAAAATCAGAACCAAACGTCAGCAAATTCACAAATGTATTGAAAAAATTATTAATTTCTAAAAGTTATTAAGACGTGGACGAGTATTTCCAAGATAAATTATAGTTAATGTCTGTCCCTCTCCTTTTTCTTGTTGCAATGCCTATCAAGGTGCATGTGTTTAATAATAATAATAATAACGCACATACTCAACATAGCCCCGCACTAAGGAAACCCTGTGTCGCGGGTGCCATGGACACATACTTAGACAACCACAAGTTACACCCAAACTCACGGACCTCTGCGTGGCAGTCCGGCATGATAACCGTTCGGCCACGGAGACAATGTATATTCATAAGTATATTTTTGTAACGACAACCACATGTAAAGCACTTATGAATAAATAAATAAACAATCAGCCAGCACATTACGTCGATATCTTTCATTACGATGACTAACATATCCCACACTTCAGTATGGCGGTTACTTCCAATGAAATATGATAATGAAACTATGTTTATAACAATGTTACATTATTGCAATTATACATTTTTATTTAACTTAATAACCATAAACCTGTAAATTCGCATAACATTATTCGAAATAGTGACTGCGTAAGAATAATAGTTGTTAAATGTTCAAGTCAAAGAACTCGAAAAACGAAAAATAGTTAGTTAATAGTTTAATAATTTAATTAATAGTTTAAAATAATTAATGCTTTACGAAAAGTAGTTAATCATGTTAATTATTTTTGAAGTACTTTACTACGTTTACTTTAAATATATATTAAATATTTTATTAATTTGTTTTCACACTACACACACTTATAACTGTATGTATATATTGCAAAGATTATGTAAGTATTTATTCGATATAAGATATAACACGGTACACGCTTAAGATATAAGTATTTACGTAGTTTCTTTTATTTTTTTATTTTCTGTTTCGGGACGCATACGTCCGTCACTCTCACTCAATCGGCTAGGGCCCATTGAAAACCAGCGTCACAACCTAGCCTTGGTTGTGACTTTAACTGAATTGGGTATAATATTATGTAACTTGTTGCTTAAATGTTTTTACGCTGTTTTTTTGTGTTATTTCTGTTCTAGTTGTATTAATCTTTTTTTGTGTCTTTTTTAGAATGTGGCGTTGCAATAAACGGTTCCTATTTCAATTACTTCTGGGCCCCAATAATTAACTGCCTCAGTGGCCGAACAGTTACCATGCTGGACTGGGGTCTATTCCTGTTCCCCATCCGACATGCGTCCGAAACAACTACTGTCAAGTAAGTAAGACTCGACCAAATTGAACCACGCATGATGCGAATGAAGCTTCATATTTGACATTATTTTTTGATGTGGTCGAGTATTACTTGAGTAATTGTTTAGAGCGGAATGTCGAACGAGAACGAGACTCTCGTGGATCTACATCCACTGTCACGCAAAGGTCCCGGTCTCGTGAGTTTGGATGTAATTTGTGGTTGCTTATGTGTTGCATGGCACCCGCGATACAGGGTTTCCTAGTGCGGGGCTATGAATGTGTGCGTTATTAATAATATAGTAATGCCATTCATGCCAACGATAAGAAAGAAAGAAATACGTTTTTTTTATTATTTATTTGTACTAGCTGTACTTCACACATGTTGCAATGGCACTGAAAGGGAAAACAGTTTGTCTTTCAGTCTTTCTTTTCTATAAAAGATGGCATAGGCAACTTACCTTAGAAAAAAACAATCCCCAGCAGTGAAACCTAATACTTAAGAAACTTTTGCAAGCTTTTGCTGGTTTTTATTGACTTAGTTGCCGCGGGACGAAACAAAAGACGATCGGTCTTCAGTGAACTTCATAAAATATTCAACACTTTCACGGACAGTACTTCAATAATAACGGGCACAAAAATGTAAAAAACCACTTTTCTTGCCATGGTGCTTATATGTATAGTTTCAAAATAAAATATTTAAGTATTTTGTAATTATGTTGTACGGTCATTCTCAGACCAGTGTTCTCTACCTAAGCAAGTAGCAATTTTTAAATATTTAAGTATTCGATTTTTTTATGGTAAAATACTATTTAATATTTAATATTATTTCATAATTACACGATAATATACTTGAAAATTTAAATAATACAAATTGACACGAAAATTAGGTAGACCGAGAATGAACGTGTTGATACTTCTTTATAAATCGCTCTGTAAAAACCTAACGGGTTGAGTTTTTGAGATCGATATAGCGAAACGGGGTACCCCGTACTATCATATCCTATTATTAAATTAAGTATACGGTAAATGTTGTTACTGTCCATGAATCGATTTTTTTTACAATGTGAAGTGATAGGACTAACAAGAGGTTCGTTATAGTGTCACTCAGAGCTTTAAATCGTAAAGATTTGAAGGACACTACCACTGTACCCATCACTCTGAAACATAAGTTGACAAGTCCCAAGTGCCTGTAATTTAAACGGCACCCTTAATTTTCAAAACTGGAATATAGTAATGCTCACATTACTGCTTAGTAGCAGAGTTAGGTAAGATGGCAGTACCTCCCTGGACGAACTCTTTAATAAGGAGCTGTACTGCTTAAATAAAAATAATTATTAACCTCAAAATGTTATTCTTAAACAAAGATCTGATTGATGTGTTTTAGCACCAACATTTTCAAATTTTGGTGGTGGCGCATGCTCGCTATCATGACTATGCAGCCACCACGTAACAGGACTAGCCAGTGAACTGTTATTTCATTATATCTATAAATTCCTTTTCAGGTGAATAGACTCTATTGCAGAAACGTATTAAGTTAAGGAGATATTAAAATGTGTATGGGCCACGTTTGTGTGTCAAGGGGGCGAATCTTGCAGCCTTATTCTGAACTAAATAAAAATGATAATATTGGTCAAATGACAGAGGTTTTTGAAGCGACATTGTTTATCATATGGTTTAGTGCCCAATAAATCAGGCACTACAGTCGATAGCCATTTCGACCTGGTTAAATGCTTTTGCTAATACTGCGTTGTAAGATCCTTCTGGTAATAAAATAAAAGTAACTGATAATAATTATATATGTACTTCTAACTGTTACTTAAGTAGGTACAAATGTGTTGTGCTATAAACTTTGAAATGTTAATAATATAAGAAATGTGTTAATTAACTTTATTTTCTTTAACAGTTCCTTTCTTAAAACTATTAATACAAAGATCGAACACAAAAGAAAATTCTTCGACTTGTGCATCTCTATGCCAAACCAGGGTTAGCGCTCTACCAGCTGTGCTACAGGTCACAGTTGCAGATATTTTTTTATTGTCATTTTTTTACTTTTATTGCTTTATACAAAAAGGTGTCCATGAAGTATCGATCCGTCCAGTCGAAGGAATTTTTATTTGTGTTTGTCCGATCTTTGTATTACGATAATGTCAGTACAAAGAGTACTTTGACACGAGTACGAAGAGTACGACAGATCTCAAAAGTTCCAGGAATTACATTTATTTGCCTTGACAAATTCCATTATTGAAATCAAGGTAAATTTCAAATTGAATTTCGTACATAAATTCCGAAAAATTTAGAGATTCCCAGAAGCCCAGATTTTAGAGGCAGTAGAGCTCCTTGTGAAAGAGTTCGCCCAGGGAAGCACTAACACAGAAAGGGTTGTAACCCTATCAAGCCGTGACCAGGTTCACGGCAGTAAAGCAGAAAACTTCGGGTCCACAAATTTATTTCAAGTCGGTTAAGGAAAGCAAAGCTAACAACGAAGTAAGGCTGTACCAATAAAAGGTGTATATAGGAAACAGGTACATTATTATAAAACACTTCCTAACTTACGCGATACATGCAGCCGTAGACGCACACCACACCTAGAGGTAGTGTTGATTTTATACCGATTTATCGAATATCGAAGTTATAACAGGAAAAATATACTGAATTACAGATACGTATTCATAGGCTGTAGTGGCTATAAACTTATTAAAATTGGCACTTGATTTAGATTACTAGTGATTATAAAATTCGTAAAGGGATCAAAATTAAACACGCCATTGAATTTTAACTAGCTCCGTACGCTGTTGTGATCGAGTAGGGAGTGACGATAGAACGAAACAAAATCAGAATGCGAGGCAAACGAACTATGGAACATTTCAAAATTTAAATTTAAATACCAGTGGCCAGGAACCGGAGGAAGGCGACAAAAAGGTGGAATGACGATGTAAGGAGGTCACACCACCTTACCTATTTCTGCCGCCAAGCAGTAATGTGGCCATTACTGCGTGCCAGTTTTGAAGGGTAAGGGTGCTAGTGAAATTACAGGCACGTGGGACTTATCAACTTATGTCTCAGGGTGATGGGCGCAGTGGCAACTGTTATGGATAGACGTGTTACTTATCTGGCACACGACTTCTTCGTCCCGTCCCTTGATATTATGAAAAAAAAAGAAGATACGGACCCACTGTCCCCGCTTGTGATACGGTAGGTCATACCATTATGCTACACAGCCTCAATAATAATAATAACACAACATTAATTAAAAACCCTTAAAGATTTTATTATTTGAAATAAAGTTTTATATAAGTATGTATTTAAAAACGAAAACTTTCTAATTCGCTATTTGCACAGCAGCCCAGAATAAGCACGATTTCGTCTCGTAAAGTTGGCAAAGTAGGTTTGGTTAACTTCGTCGTTTCCAATAAAACTTGCCAGCTTCGAATGGCTTCGAGTAACGTCAGACATGGAATGAATAGACGACGGAAATACCTGTATAGGTAGACTGTAACTCAATATACATAAGCTACTTAAGCAGATATTAGTTATGGGAGTTTATGTGTGGTTTTTAGGGGGTAGTGTGTATTGATGGAGTCGGTGGTAACTGTAGGACTTGTGCGAGAGCGACATAGAAGCGCGAGATGTTATTATTATCTATGCGAGACTATTGTTGCCATTTGAAGATGGAATAAAATGTCATTTGAAGGGTTGCCATTTGTCGTAAAATTTTAAATAGCATGTTGTTGTTGTCGACAGTTTTATTGATAGATTGTGAAAGTAGGTATAGTAACGTAGGTATTGGAAACCGTCCACTTTGGCAAGATAAAAAAAGATTTCAACGACCACCATCACAAAAATCATTGAAAACATAACGTTTTTATATTAACATGACACAAAAAAATGTCAAGGAAAACAAAAACGTAGTGTAGTTTATACTGATAATTTAGATTTTTTTTCAAATGCAGTAGCACCCACTGGACAGCATCAACGGGGGCAATTTACCACTTTGGGAAACTATTTTTTAATGATTACTATTTACGTTATTGTACAACGTCAAATGAAAGACTTTGATATACGTCTCCTATTTATATTTTGCAAATAAACCGAGTTGGGCTATTTGTTTTAAAACATCTAGTGACGGGATGAATAAGTCGTGCAACTGGTGGTAAGCGACATACCTACCCATAACAGTTGTACAGCTACTCAGAGCTTTAAATCGCAAATATCTGAGGTGCACTGCGTTTGCCCCGTCACCCTGAGACGTAAGTTGCCAAAGTCCTATGTGCCTATATTTTTACCAGCGCTCCTATCCATCAAAACCGGAACGCAGTCATGATTGATAGACTGCTCGATAAACACTTTATTCGCTAATATTACACAAAGTATAGATTAAATACAAATGTATAAACATAATATTATTGTCATAACAGAGAAAGGGCGCTGACTCACCGTATGCTAAAGTTTCCCAAGGCGCAGGTTTTCAGTTTGGACCAATGAGACGTATTACGTTGTTTATAAGGACTATGAGTAAAGTTACACATTGAAATAATAATATATAAGAAAGTGTAAATAGCGGTCTAAAATAACCTACACCCACACAAATAACCTGGTCTCAAACTAGGAAATTTGCTGTACCAGAGCAACAGAGTGTAGGTTAGTAGCCGTAGAGCTCCTTGTAATAGTTCGTCCAGGGGGTACTGCCACCTTACCTATTTCTGCCGCCAAGCAGTAATATCAGCATTACTGTGATTCGGTATTGAAGGGTAAGGATGGTGGTGAAATTACAGGCACATGGCTTCACTTGTCAACTTATGTCTCCGTGTAACGGGCCCAATGGTAGCGCCCCTCAGATCTTTGCAATTTAAGCTCTGAGTGGCACTGTAACTGTTATGGACAGACTTATAGCACATCATCAGGCGCACGACTTGTTCGTCCCGTCACTTGATGTTATAATATAATGTTAAATAATGTGATCATTACTGCTTGGCGGCAGAAAAAGGTAAGGCAGTACTTCACTGAACGAATTCTTGTGTTAAATCTTTTATTTATAATAAACGCACCTAGTGGTAAGCGGCATGCCTATCCATGACAATTGCAGTGCCCCTCAAAGCTTTAAATTGCAAAGATCTGAAGGACCACTTCGCCTGTCACCTTAAAAAATAAGTTGACAAGTCCCATGTGCCTGTAATGTCACCAGCACCCTTACCCTTCAAAACCTCAACGTAGTATTGCTCACATTACGAACTTCCCTGAACGAACTCCTTCACAAGCTCTATTACTACTAAAACTCCAACATGCATTAGACCAGTGCTACGCATCAAGGCCTGACTTTCTTCTTAGCCACGTGTTTAGGATTAGAACGTAGACGAGATGTTGACTACTGACCATACGTATTAGGTCCATTTTTAAGTTACTCGTTTTGCATGTTATTTTCCTTTTATAAGTTATTTTTGACGCATACTAAGTTGGCCTGGAGGAAAGAAAATTTCAAAGCGAATTCCTAGAAAATTTTTCATAATCTTTATAATTTTTGTGTTTCCAGCTGCCTCAATGAAAAGAATGAGAAAAAGTTTATTTCTTCATAAATATACGGAAGCTCTATCTATGTATAGGACACCTGTAAACGGCGAATGGTATGTTTGTCAGTTTTGATTAAATTACAATATTCACTAATAGAGATGGGCAGTGGGTTAAAACCCAATAAACCAATCGAACTTTACCGGGTTTTAATCCATATCTGCCCAAAATCGTGGGCACAAATGGCGACTACAGAATTTGCTATAATTTTACACGTATTACAAATTTCGATGTAAAAAAATTTTTTTAGACGAAAAAACAGGCAACTTGACATAATACGCACCTTTTTTTTTAATATTAGTGGCTTTGCCTTCGCATTCAGCCAATGAAAGGGTTTTGAAAGCAGAATTATAGAGTATGGAAGAGGTACGGAATTTGAATGAAAAGGATTAGGAAGGTGGGTAACTATTTTATATCGGCATACATATAAATAATAAAAATTGGCATCATTGCTTTCAATAAATAAGGTCAGAATATTGTAAACATCTTTGTTGCATAAATATAATAAACTTGTTATGGAAGTGGGAAGAGGGACACTGATTGCTAGAAGTTCGGACATGGAAGTATCGTGGTCAATTGAGGGGCAGGAGAAAAAGATATGATTAAGATCCCCATAGGCTCCAAATGAGTCAGGAACGGTCATGAACAATTTTGAATTTAGACAGGAGCTGTCACGTGACACGAGTCGGAGTCTACAAATGATGGAGGTAGTTTTTTGTTAAATTTCATCTTTCTGAACCATGGCTTGCAAAGGGATAAACCTTGCCATCCTATAAATTCTCACTATTAGGCTCAACTCACACTGGTGCAGCGTTGAAGCGTCGCGACGCGTCATGTTTTTCGCCTATAGCATATTCATCTATATTTTCCAATTATTAAGGTACAAATTTGTGTTTTGCAAATATGGAATCGAGCTGCGACGCGCGTAACTTGGGCGCTGTGAGGCGTCAGACGCCGACCAAACTGTGATCCAGGCGCACTAATACGAGTGTGGCCTGGCGGTGGAGTTGAAAAACAGGACGCGACGCCAGTGTGAGTTGAGCCTTAAGGGTGCACATTACGATTACATTTTTATGAGAGTTGATACAAGTGCATACGATCTAACGATTTATTGTATCGATTTTATTTCAATATGAATTCAAGCGAATCGATTCAATAGAAAAGCTAAGAAAAATAAAAGAAAACAGAACGAAAGGGGAAACGTCAAATATAACTTTTTATAGTAAAAAATCTGATTATGATCATTCTCGGACTAGTACTAACTAGTACGGCAATTTTTATTATTTAAATATTCGATTTTTTTACCGTGTAATATTATTTAATATTCGAGTACTGTATTGTAAAATATTATTTAATAACTACACGATAATATATCTGAATATTTAAATAACAAAAATTGCCACGGACATTAGGTAGTCAACATTAGTCCGAGAATGATCGATTATTGAAGTCAGTTATGTCTTTTCAGCTGTCTGTATGTTTGTTCAACAATTATTAAGGTAAATTTCTATAAAAGGATATCAAATTTGCCCTTATTTCCTGGTCCCGAATATGTACGTAACTCAACTTTGATAAAAGTCCTTTTTCGTTCAGAGGACAGATTATTAGTCCATAAGCACTAACACTATGTAGTGTAAAACCTAATAACTAAATTTGAATATTTTGGAAAAGAAATGAATCGGTTTAGCGTGGCGGACAATGACCTTTAGAAGTGGGTGTTAAAGCCCTCCTCCTGGAAACCCGTGCTCAGTAGTGAACGTATATTGGGTTGCTGATAAAGTCATAGAGTAAATTTAAATTATTTTTTATTAAATTTAAATGATTATCATCGTGAAACATTTAATAAAAACTTAAAAATTTCGTTTTTTTAATAACGCACACACTAAACATGGCCTCGCACTAGGGAAACCCTGTGTCGCAGGTGCCATGGACACTACAAATTACACCAAAAACTCACGAGATAAATATATGTAGGCCATACAAATATTTCTCCCGGCCCGGAAATCGAACCTGGGACCTCTTCGTGACAGTACAGCATGGTAACCACGGAGGCAGTTAAAACAATTATTAAAGCGACATATCTAGTCAGGTGCTGTTAGCTGTAAAGGTGTAATCTATTTCTTCAACCAAAAGAAATAGATTTCTCACAGATGGCGTTACGGCAAAAAAGTCGTTAAAAACCAAAAGAAAGATCTGCAACAAGCACATAGAAAAATTCGTAAGGTCCGTTGGTTCGTTCCGTGGTTAGTTGGTTGGTTCGTTGGTTGGTTGATTTAGTTGGCATAGCGTCTAACACGGTTTGTTGGAAGGCGCTGGTTCGTATCCAGCCGGATCGAAGAAATTTTTCTTAGTGTTCGATCTTTATATTAATAATCACTAAATAAAAATAACACGAAATGCTATTTGGTAGATTAAACACATAGTAGATTATAGCCTTTACATGTCGTTGTTTTTTCACGCCCGACGCGTGGTCAACAACGAACTTTTAAAAGTTTATGTATTATATATTAACACTTCCAGTTACATAACAGACTATCACCATTTTCTATTAGTTATTTAGTTATAAAGCCTCTAATAATACTCGCCTTACTCTACACTCCATATCTGTTACAATAACCTACAACTAAACCGCATCTGATAGCTGCTAAAGCCATACATTGTTACGTCCATCATTGTCAGTATTGAGCAGGATTATAATTACATTATAGTTGCAGTTAACGTTTTGTTTCTAGGGGAAAGATCATTAGATAGATTGAGGATATTCAGTGTTCTGAGAATCTTCTTCCTGAACACGAATTACTATGGCCAAAAAAATCTGAAATGGACATTACGAGAAAAACGTTAAACTTCCTTACACTTTCACAGTCCTGGACTCCATCTGGAGTCCTAAATTGGCTTCAACCATAAGGACTTATGGTTGAAGACTACAGACTACAGACTACATAATTCAATGTCGAATATTTTAGTTCGACTTATAGTACAAAGCTCTTTAAACTTGTGAATTGGGGGAGTCGGATGTAATTTTTCTATTTCTGCCAGTAATGTCAGCATTACTGTGTTCCGGGTACACATGGGACTTGTTAACTTATGTACCAGGGTGATGGGCGCAATGGCAGTGCTCCTCAGATCTTTGCGGTTTAAAGCTCCGACTGGTACTGCAACTGTTATGGACAGACGTGTAGCTTACCATCAAGCGCATGACTTGCTCGTTACGTCACTTGATATTATAAAAAAAAGGGAATAGATTTAGATGATTCTTTTGATGTTGGAAAAGAGATTCTTCAGTAGTGATCTCATTTAAATATAAAAAAAATACTCCACCTCTAAAGGTGACAAACTAGGGGTTCAATTCGGTTTATTAGATTTTATCCACCTCTCGCTAACCGATTTGAATAAAACCTGGCAAATAAATGTAATTACACCAACTTTTAAAGTCGATTTTATTAAATAAAAATATTAAAATTATTCTTAACAAATTTTCATCATATAGGTATTTCAATACTAGTTACTCTAGTTTATCGATTCTTACACCCACTATATCTCTACCTTAATACCTATACCTCGGCCGGACATTGTCATGTCGATCATTGTGGGTATTCAGTCAGTTCTAATTAATTAATTCAGGTCGCCTATTCAACTGTTTGCTCCGCCTATACGATTACTTATTGATTGGGCAAGAATCTGGTCGTAAATTAATGAAAGAGCTAAACGTGTCACTAACTACCGTAGATTTTTATAATAAACATAATAAAAAATAAAACGAGACGAATACAAGAAGCTAACGGCCAACCTTCAGGATTGAAGAGGCACCTCAAGAAGAAGAAGAAAAAATAAAATGTTTTATTGGTTCATTTCAAAGGGCATAGTACAGGGGCGGGTGTTTCCATTTAGGCTTGTTAGGGCCTGTGTTAGGAAACATCGCTGTTCTATAATATTAATCGTAATCTTGCTCTTATATAATTTTAAGATAATGAAACTTAACACCTCCTCTACTAAAACTAATGTACTATAATAATGTGTAATTGTGTGGAATGTGTGAATGTGTACATGTATGTCATCCATCCGATAGACGTACAATATCCAAAATTATACATTGTCATACCATGTTAGATAGTATCATTTCAATTGCTTGTCTCATATATAAGAAGTTACTAAAATAACAATTATAAGTTTATATAAACATATACGTAAATTAAATTTCGATTTGTGTATATTTATATTATTTATTTACATTATATATATCATGTATATACTGATATAGTATACATTTTATGTTTACTTGTTTATTTATTTATATATTTCAAGCATGTAATAGTAATTGTTCAATCTCGTCGTAGGACTTAGTTTCGAGCCATTTTGTAATTGCTAACTTGCATTCACGAACTATTTTCTTGTACAGATCCAGGTTTCTGTTTAAACTATTATATGTATAGATATGAGGCCCTGTATTTGTACTGTCTACTAGCCGCAGTAGTTTTAAGTTTTGGTACCAGCGCTATGTTAAAGTTTCTTCTTCTACCTAATACCCCAGGTTCATATGGCAAATTTTTATGTTGTTTTATTACAGTGTATAGTACATAAAGTTACCTAACAGATGTTAGTTTTGTCAGATGATACAAACTTTCAGGGGAATAAATTATTTTTTTTTAATACATTGTTTTGATCAAACCACGTTGTGCTCGTTCTATTTGAATAAATTTTGATTTTGCTGCACCACCCCAGACAAGAATGCAATAATAGATTGTACAAGGGAAACATAAATCTCTTTAAGGAGATCTCTAGTAGTGACTTTGGTAGCAGCTAGATCAGTGCCCCCATTCGGCATGACATACCTCAGTGATTTGAAAATCCAGGTCAGTTTCCTGATTCTCATTGTTATATGTTCCAGGTACCCGCAGGTACCACGAGAGACACTGGTCCAAGATGATACCTAGATTTTTGACATTCAATTACGCAGGAGCTATATATACATAACCTTTAGAGTCCTTTTTTTTAAACTGGTTGATCTCTGAAATGGCGAATTTCGGAGATCAACCAGAATTGCTCCGTAAATAATTTATTGTCTCCACAAACAGTGCTTGTAAAAATAAAAATAGCTGCTTTACATAACATCAAAATATAATCTGGTTGTCGAGGCCCTGAACTAGGAGAACCTGTATTTCAGATAACCAGGTCTCCGCCCCCGGGTAGACTTAATAGCTATGATTGAGCAATTACAAGTGAAAACAAAATAATGTGAGTATACAAAATAGAGTAAGTGCGTGCGAGCGTGCGAGCGTGCGTGCGTTCGTGCGTGCGTGCGTGCGTGCGTGCGTTCGTGCGTGTGTGTGTGTGTGTGTGCGTGTGAGAGAGAGAGAGAGAGAGAGTATTAAGTATATTTGTGTGTATATAAATAATTGTATCAAGTATCAACTATGGAACGACCAACAACATATTAACTATTGTGTTAATTAATATTTATTGATTAATATTAGGAAGGTATAGTTAATAGTCAGAAGACTTAATGGGGCCGCGTCTAAATGAATTTGTGACTTTGTAAAGATGACTGCCAAGAGCAGCTAGTTCATTCTTATTCCTCGTGATTACACGATATATACTGTGACGCTAGTGTAAGAATATTAATATCTTAAAATTTCTCACTAAAGGAATCTGTATTTGATATGTGTGATGGACCAACGAAACGATTATCGTGTAGACTTTTTTTTAGTTAAATGGACTTGCTCTGGACCACTATGAGCACGGAAACACAGTCGCAGGCAGGGAATTCTATACCTGGGTTGTACGCATAACAAAAGATGATGAAACGTAGATAATGCTTTTAGCATTAAGTCCTCCTTTAGTACCATTATGTGTTGTGGACCATAAAGTATAATAAATCAATAAATGAAAAGCACTTGGTACGCCTGAAGGGAATATCGACTAAGTAAGGATGATATCCCGCCATACGTCTGGATGTCCGATGGTAAAAGGGACGGGCGGGATGAGCTGATGGAGCTCAAGAGCACACTCGCTGAAATATATTCTGTAGAAAACCGACAGACGGGCAATTGATATAGACACTGGATAAATTAATCGATTATATTGTAAATTGTATTAAAAAACGTAGAATATGTTAATGTTGTTAACTGATGTAACGCTGCTCTTTTCGGTTTACGTTTTGGTACGTAATGGACCTTATCCGGTGCTAGATCATCAAGTCTCTGTCTAAAGGAAAGTTCTTGGCTGTATCTAAGACCACACCGCGATCTTCACGTAAATATACGGTCTTTACCGAAGTGTGCTCACGGACGGTAGCCAATAAAAAGAAATTTCGGAAAAGAAACCCTACACCTACTATACAAGATCAATTTATTACCTTTTCATGTGTTCACAGTAAAGGTAATTCTAACATCCTGTACCGAGAATTCAATGCTCATACCTTTTTAAAAAATATACGAATGTACGGTAAAATCAATCTCAACCGAATTTCGGTATTGTATTCATTTAATTATGCGTAAAAAAATCTTATCTTGTTTATTTAAGAAAATCAACAAACCAATGTTTACATGGCATTAAATTAGGTATATACAATATACAGGTTTATTTGTTCAATACTAACCTCGCAGTACTATGTGACTAAAATCATAAACAACAATTTTTGTTCCATGACTTTTTACAAAACATAATAAAATCAAAAAAGGCCAGCAGCTACTTTGCCCAATGCATTAGCATAGCCATACAAAGGGGGACTGCTGACAGCACCTTGGGCGCCTTGCCACGGGGACCCAATTTTATTCATATAATTTAATCCTAGTTTTACTTTCTAATATTTGAGCTTTTATTGTACCTTACCTGTATATTTCAACTTATTGTCTAATAAAACTAAATTATATATTTGAATAATAACAAAATAAACTTTCAAATTTTTGTAGTGCCTACATCTGACACTTTTTAGAGATATATCAAACATGTAAGCGTCTTCCGCTTCTGTGTTTTGCGTCGGACTGAGCTTTTTTTACTACCGCACAGAGTTATCACTGTTCAAAGTGCCTATTTAACATTTTTATTTGTGTTCGAAAGAAAAATCTAATGAATTATTAAAAGTCATGGAATAAAAGTTTTTGTTTATGGTAAAGAAAAGAAACTATTTTTCCGGATTTAAATAGCGTATATTTGTTTTTTCAAACAAATCAACGTTTCGGGCCCTTTACAGGTCCCATGGTCACGGTTGACTGAGGTGGTACAGTCATCAACCAGTTGTGTCTAATATTAATGCACACCACCCTATTTTTTCACTATAGTTACAAAAGTTATTAATCAATTACCTTATTTTTAATTTTGCAAAGAAACATTCCAGTTTACGCTACATTATGTTTTTCAAATTATTTTATTTTAACATTATGAATTTTTATTAAGTTAAATTTATTACTAATTAATAATGAAAATCAAAATAAATTAAATCATTTAATTAGTACGGCTATCTTATGTCTGTTTGGGATTTTTCATCAGAGGAAATACTGGATCCCAAACTGGTGGTATGGAGAAACCATCGTCCCTGTTGAAATTAGGATGTTTTTTAATTTCAGTGGCTTATCGCAGCATATTGGGTAGATAACGGACTTCTTTTGCAAGGACTTGTGGTTTATCGAACTTCACTGAATGTGTATTTTGTATATGATGCTACACTGCGAGGTTGTTTGAATTTTACAAATAATCCTGTACTCTGAATATGCTTAATGTAGGAAGAACAGAGAAAGAAAGGCCGCGTCCTGGAGCATCGAGCTCTACTGAATAGCCCACTTTGCCTGTGTGAACACAACACACCCTATTGCACGTGGATCGTACAGGATCGCGCGCTCGAAAGCCTGCACGCGCACTGCGCGTGCAGCGCAATCGTGTGCGATTACCGTGTTTGAAATTTTTTGGGCTAACGTTCATTCGCGTCATTCGTGTCTGTTTCTGTTACAACGGAAAGAGCCGTCCGTGTAAAGGCTAACAGCGTAGGATAGACCGCGTGAAACTGGCGTGTGTTGGAGTGCACGATTACGCGCGTGCGCCCTTTTCCTTCCAACGTCTTAACACGCGCGCTCAATCGTACACGAGTGCTGTATCACGCGCGATAGAGTGTCTGTGTAAAGCTCGCTAATCGCTCCTCTTTGGATAGTTAAACTTATTCTTTGCTGGAAGCAGCTTCACCGGAGTCATTTGGAAAGCAAAGCCAAACTGGCTTCAAAAAATCTTGGAGTGCTCAATAGAGCGAAGCAGTACTCCTCACCAGGTCACCGACATATGGAGTATTGCTCGCATCTCTGGGCAGGAGCTCCTAAATACCAGCTTGACCCACTTGACTCCATCCAACGTTGGGCTCGTATTGTCGACGATTCCATACTCGCAAGCCGTGTGGAGCCCCTTAGCCTACGGAGAGACGTTGGCTCTCTGTGTGTGTTCTACCGTCCTTATAATGGGGAATGATCTGAGGAACTTTTTGAACTGGTCCGTCTCGTTTCTGCCATCGCACTTCCCGCCAAAGGACTAGAGTCCATCCCCACATCTTAGATGTCTGGCATTGTAAGACCACGCGGGCATCTCGTTCCTTCCTCGAACCTGCAAGACGTGGAATGATCTTTCTCCTGAAGTATTTCCATTGCTCTATGACATGGGGTTCTTCAAAAAGCTTGTTTACAGGACCTTTAAACGCTGGCAACGCATAGGCAGCTCATTTGATGTTGCAAATGTCCATGGGCGACGATGACCACCTCTCATCATGTGGCTCGTCTGCCCGTTTGCCTCCTTCTTTACATAAAAAAAGCAACCAGATTTTTGGTCACCGAAGACTTACCGCAGAGTTTAACTTGTAGCCCTGCACTTCCACCGTAAAAGGCATATAGCTATGTTTGCGTGGACCTAGCAGAGGTAGTATCAATATTTGATTTGGATGGCCCAACGGTTTGCTCTGTGGGCGCTGGATGAGGAGGTCCTGGAATCGATTCCCGGTAGGATCAAATTAGGAAATGAACTTTTCTAAATTGGTTCCGGTCTGGGTGTGAATTGAGAAACACCTTCTGTTTTGAAGTCGGTTAAAAATACACCATAACAGTGCCATAGCGCAAAAGCATTGTAAGCAATATACAAAAAAGCTACGTATATCTACGTATATATATACGTACACATCACGTAGTTATCACGACCTCCAAAATTAAAAAAAAAAAAACAATTTATAAAAAGCCTTCTTACAAAACGTTGCACGTTTTCACCTAAAATCCTTTAACATTTAGATCGGCCTTGTAAAAACGTAACATAAATAATAATAGGTTGTTGACCTTGAAAATGTCCAAGGGTATGTTTTACGAGGGAGGGGTGCAAGGTGTTTTTTATGTTAACACTTTAACTTTAGGGCATAGTCGTAAGAGATGCACTATAAAATACTTTGATAATAATTGTGCAAATCTAATTATATGTGGATTTTCTTTTTATATAGAATTTATTTCTTACTATATGTTTTAGGTCTAATTCTACTATCTTCTTCTTCTTTTAAATGTTATGGCCCCTTCGAAACAATTGATGATTTCGCCAATGTCAAGTAAAAATAGTCATTTTTGTACGGTAGTTTTGTAAAAGTAATATAAACATTATGGCGGACGACGCCATTAGCAAGGCCGGTACCTCCCACAAACTCTAATTCCACTATCAATACGAACGATTTTTAAAATTGTCCAAATATAACCCAAGTCATATGTACTGTACAGAATTGACAAAATTTAATTTAAAAAACTATTGGATCATTCTTAAGCGCGTTTGCGTCTGCGCATAGTGTTCGGAAACAAGCTCATCACTCCTTAAGTCAACAAAATGTACCAACAACTATCGAAAATGAATCCGGGTTCAGACGATACAAATTTAATGTCATCTCTCGAGATGCAACTGAACCCGGGACTGGATGCGAATCAAATTTATATTTTTATTAATAATTTTAATTAATATTTTATTATTATATTAGAATTAATATTTTTTTAAAAGCGAACAGTCCCGGGATCACACGATATTCGCATTTGGGCTCATTCGGGTTCCGTTGCAACTTTAATCCGACCCCGGGTTCAGATGTTACAAACCCCTTAAACACCCACGAGTCTCAGTCGAATTGAGCGCGAGTCATCGGAGCACGAACTCGAGCCTAAAAAGAACTCGTAAGTCTACAACAAAGTAAACAAAGTAAAAGAAAGAATACATTAATACTTAGTATAATTACTATATATACTACATCTTAACACACTAATGCACTCAAGTTGCAAGCAGCAACTCAAGCATTAATGTCGGATTCGAGTCTATTTGGAGACTATGGGTTCGTAATACATCGCAGTGTCTTTATGAGTGGAATCTTGTGAATTGGAGTCGAGTCCTAAAATGTAGACTCCCGGACTCGAGTTTTTTACAACACTAGCCACTGGGCTACCATCGTTCAATATTACAGTTGCGCATATAGAGATAATACGGAATTTTGTAATACCTCAGTCTTACAATATCGTTCAACTTTCAAAACGACTTTAATGAGCCCTCTTCACATAGCTTCGGATTCTTTTAAAAGGCTTTTCTTGGAAATTAAGAAAGTTTAATGAGCACAGACTCCGTCGATATTGAAAGTGTCCCCACAGAGAATATATTATAGCAGCTTATATCTGTGGAACAATTTTTGGAGTTACTTTTTCTGTAGCGGTGTATGCAGCAATGAGATACAATTTTGTTTAGAAAAATCCGAGTTTGAAGCGGACAGATTTATTTGTTTAAAACTTATTTCATTACTATTACAATCAATGAATTATACGTCTTACTGCTAGACATGGGTCTCCTCTTATGATGAGGACTTTATTTTAATTCAATAATTTGTAATTATAAAATCCAAATGTATTATACAAATCACTACGGTTGAATTGCAAAAGAAACTTGTTTTTTTTGGAGTTAAATCGCGTAAAGTTTTTTTTTTAATGAAAATAAACGTTTTGGGCCCTTTATAAGTGTACTTTAGATAGGCGAAATACAAACATCAAGTGTCTAGGGGTCAAACTATTTTTATATTTTATTACGCTTTCAAAATTAAACTATAATATTTACGTAAATTTATTAAATTATTTGTTTATTTATTTATTTTTGAATTATGAAATAAACCAAAAAAAATATTGGGGTTCAAAAAAAATAATTTATAAGACCTAAGATTTAAGATTTTCAGTTATTGGCAAATACGTGCTTGATCCCTAGACACTTGATGGTAGTTTCATTTCCAAAGCGATGCTAGTTTAGCACTCAATAGCATATCATTATTTTGACATCTTCACGACAACGCCCGTAATGCCATTCTGGGTGGTAATAAATAAGGCAAATAATGGGCTTTGCTCAGAATTAATTTATTACTTTTTACCTTTCCGTGATCTTAATTTTACTAAAAGGAATTTTGCTTTGGGAATACCATCGTCATTTAATAAAATATTTGCAATAAAGTGAAAGAGATATACACTTATGGGCATATTTAGAGAAACGTAAAAATAGGTTGAATTATTATAATAATAATAATAATAGTACTTTTATTAAAGACAACGTAAGTCCACTTGATGCTGTCTTATTATGATAACAATCTTAATAATTTGTTTTTTTTAAAGAAAATATGATTAGAACTGTTTATAGGCCCCATGGGCTGATTGATGAGACAAAATTATCACCCACTTAGAGCCTATGTAAACGTATAGCGTCGCAGACGCGCTGTAGTCGCGCGTATGTATCGGGTATTTTGATAAGAGATAGTTTTAGTGGTGTATATAAGCTTCTTGCTTGCAACGCTATGTGGAAAAGTGCCATGTGTCTAATAATTCACCAGCACCCTTACCTTTCAAAACCGGAACACAGTAATGCTGACATTACTGCTTGGCGACAGAAATAGGTGGCAGTACTTCCCTGGACGAACTCTTTCGTAAGGACTCGCGCGCGTGCGCGTATATGCGCAGATCACACGTGTTTACGGCGCCTATAAAATACGCCGTGTGTATAGGCTCTTATTCTAATATTAACGCAAATTTCACTATGGTTATAGTAAACTTTTACTTTTGGAAAGTTATCTACCCAGGATGCTGCGAGAGGCCATTGAAATTAAAAAACATCCTAATTTCAACAGGGAAGATGGTTTTCCGTACCACCAGTTTGGGATCCAGTATTTCCTATAATGAAAAATCCCAAACAGACATAAGATTGCAGTACTAATTAATATGTTTTAGTTTATTCTAATTTCTATTATTAATTATTAATAAATTGAACTTAATAAAAAATCATTCAATAAAATAATTTGTAAAACTTAATGTAGCGTAAATTGGAATGTTTTCTTTGTAAAATTAAAAATATATATAATATTTAATTAGTAACTATTGTAACTGTAGTGAAAAAATAGGGTGGTTTGCATCAATATTAGACATAACTGGTTGAAGACTGTACCACCTCAGTCAACCGTGACCATGGGACCTGTAAAGGGCCCGAAACGTCGGTTTGTTTGAAAAAACAAATATACGCGATTTAAATCCGGAAAAATAGTTTCATTTCCTATGTGTAACAATCGCGAAAACCTAAGAACTCGATATTTAAAATTAAAGTTATAGATTCAAATGAGAAACAACGATTTCTCTACTACGCAAATGTAATTTACTTATCTATGATCTAGCTAAATTTGAATTTAAATTGAACAGTCATAGTTATTTTTTCATTTAGTATTACCACAATAGAATGAAGGTTGTTTAAAGTTAATTGCACGCATATCTTCACGTTCCACGTAATTAAATTCCAACATCATTAATTATCATTTTATTCATTAGATCTATGAAAAATTATAATTGTGGGAATTCTTCCCGATAATTTCATTGTCAAGGTTCTTGAGATTTGTATGGGAATTTTCGATGGGAACTTTATCAATTGCCAAGGAATTTGATGAGGAAAATCTATCTGTTGTTATGAACTAAACAGGTCTGGGTAAAATACGTGCTAAGTCTTAGTCAGTCATAGAATCCATTCATTCAATCTTTAGTGAAACATGTGAGGATGTTTATAAGACACAGTATAATGTCCTAAGGGATTCTCACGTGGGGTAAAACGGCAGATATACAAACCATATTAGTATTGCAAAAACGAGCGATTCGTTCTGTGTACCGTTTAGGTCCTTGGGTTTCTCCCAGAGAAAAGTTTAAGGAGACTGATACCGTGGCATCACAGTATAAATTTACTTCCGTATTTTGTGTACCAGTAAAAATGTACATAATTTTATTAAGAAAGAAGATATCCATAATAATAACCTTAGAATTAAATCGAAAAGTCATGGTACCACGATTTCGTTTAAGTAAGCTAAACTGTATACGTTTACAATAAGATTCCGGAGCACATAATAAGATAATCATTTCCTATGTTTAAAATTTACATTCAAAATATTTTAATTGAAAAGTCATATTACAAAATTGAAGACTGCGTGTTAGGTAAAGATGTATGGAAAGTCGACATGAGTCTAGATTCCGCACTAGTATGATTCAATGTGTATTCCGTAGCATTTAAGTTTATTTTTAACTGACTTCAAAAAAAGGAGGAGGTTCTCAATTCGACCACATGTTTATTTTTGTATGTGTGCTACGCGATAACTCCGGTATTTGTGAAACGATTTTCATGATTGTTTTTTTGTTGGAAAGGGGTACCCCCTTTCCAACAATATCCATATCAATATCCATATTCCATAGTGGTACCATTTCATTTCGAAGAAAATCGGTCTAAGGTTGGCTGTTCACGCTTAAAGATTCATTTTTATGAATAGCGCCTAAATTTTACTTAAGGAGCAAATTATTTTAATGGTTGCTTTTGCTATTTCTCCAATTCAAGGCGTTTTTCTCTCAATATACTTTGAGTAGAGAGAACCGATTTTTATTATCTCCTGTGTCAAGCCCTGTATAGTGGCGAACTAGGGAATATTTCAATAAAACTTAGCAAATAGACGTATTTCCATGTACTTTTGAGGTCGGTTTTTTTATAAAAGTTTCAAGAGTAAAATTCTACATAGAGAATAATAGATTATTTGACTTTGAATACCATTTAATTTCATAAACGTTGTTGTAACTGGAAGAAATGGAATAAAAAACTGATCAACCAAACAATGAGAGATTCTTTCATAGGAATAACGTGCGACTGGTTGATCGCATGACTGATGAGGCCGTTACCTCCCCCCGCAAACCTCCCTCATAGACATCTTTGTGCCCGCAGGCTTGCTTATTGAAAGGATCTTTCTTTTTATTACTCAAATACACGGAAACAGAAAAAAACTAAATGTGACAAAGGAACTGAAGTTAATTTTGAAAAATTTCCCACTAACCTAATTCGCGTCACTAACAATCGGCATGTATTTAAATAAATGATCTTTATAAACTTGCAAAAGCAGCAGGCAAAAAATCTTAGCGGTCATCTTTTTTAATGATTGATCCTCTTTCTATGAGACACAAAATAAATTAAACCCATCGATATTTTAATTTGTTCTGAGCTACTTAAAAAATTTTTAATTTGTATAATTTAATTATATGTTTTAACTTGGATAGTTTTATGTTGAGCCTCAAAACTAAGATAAATTGCATTAAAAATAAAATTTAGACACTTATTTTTAAAACTAAGTACCTAAATTACTATTATAATACTCATCGGCCGCTGCCGCGGCACGTTCACTTAGCTCGCTCAACCTAACCTACTAAATGGAGGACGCAACCAATCAACCAAGATTTATTAAGAGATCAAATCAAACGATATACTGGTTATAAATATCATTAATATAAAAAAAAATCACTGATAAAAAAATTTTTGAATATCAAATATTAATTAAGTACACTCAAACATAATAATACTGTTACGATGAATACAGTTCATTGATAATTTATCCGTAGCTCAAGTAATAGAGATAGAAAAAATATATTTATTTAAAAAAGTGCACGTTTACAGTATAGTATTTCTTTAAGGACCAAATAATATTGTCTCCTCATAATCTAGTAATAAGCTTTGACCAATAACTCTAGAGGACTGCTAGTCTTTATACTACAGATCGTAACTTTGAAAAAGGTCAAAATGCTGGCTTATGGCGATGATCGATAGTGTGGAAGTGGTTTATATTATGTAAATAGCCGTGAATGTCAATTAATTCATCATTAATATAAAATATACGTAACTAATCAGTTTTTTCCTTGTTAATGTTATTCAAATAATGACCATGCGCGAAAATTTTATTCTGAACTTTGACAAATATGCGTGTCATTAGAGGGCGTTACGTGTTACAAACTAATTGATAAATTAACGTCTGCAACTATGGGTAGATGTCACTAATCCTAAACAAAATAAAAAGAATAGCGCCATCTAGTTGATTTGTTTGTTATCACTAGAAATTAGAGTAACTTTGATAAATTGTAGTTCGTCAATTATTTACAAATTGGTTACAAAAATAGCTATTTTGGTATGTACTCATCGCGACATCTGATGTACGACGTATGATCTGATGATGATATATGATGATGTCAAGCAGTAATGTCAGCATTACTGTGTTCCAGTTTTGAGGGGTACCTAAGGGTGTTGGTGAAATTACAGGCACATGGGTCTTGTCAACTAATGTCTCATTGTGACGAGTACAGTGGTAGTGCCTTCAGATCTTTGTAATTTAAAGCTCTGAGTGGCACTGCAATTGTTATGGACAGGCGTATAGCTTACCTTCAGGTACTAAATACCCGACTACACTGTCTTGTACCCTCCTGAACTATTGGTCCATCTACTAAGTTATGAAATAATACATACATATCGTCACGCCTTTCTTACATGGGTAGGCAGAGACTATGAACCTCCATCTGATACGTTACTAACAACCTTCGCCTCCTCTACTCCCAACAGTCTCTTCATACATGCCCGTTTATTCTTAATTTATTAACCCGGCCTTTTTAACACCTCCAATCTGATTGAGATATGTACGCGGACGTATACATCTCCCCATGCCTCTATCTACATTCGCTCTATAAACTTGTGCCGTTAATCTGCCAATATTCCTTATTTCTTCATGACCAAACTATCGAAGCATCCTCCTCTCTATCCTGGTCATACTATAAGTTCTCTTGCTAAACTTGGCATTCTGTCTTTAAGAGCCTATACAACCTCGAATGGCTTTCGTTGATTCTGCATTACAGTGAAATTGTTGAATCAATCAGTTTGGAAAAAATAAATAGTAAAATAGAGGATATACTCTGATTACTATACGGTGTGAAAACACAATTCCTAAAAATTTTCACAATAGAAAAAAAACACAAACTTACCTCGAAATTTTACAACAAAACCGTTGTATTCAATCGTTACTTTACATATACCAGTGATTTTTTTATACGAACTAAACTAAATAGAACATGTAGGTATTCTATACGATATACATTTTTTAAATGGTTCTCATTTCGTTTTAAAAAAAGCCAGTGTCCCTGCCGCACGACCCAGCAAAATGAACCCTTTTTTAAATTCGAGCTAAGGTAGTATCGATTCATTAGACTAATACCACACATTGCGCAATGCTCTAATTTCTACAGCATTCATCCTACTATCATACTTTTTCTGCAGCACCTAACACTCACTACGGGAACGAACGTGAACGGGCATCATCATTTGAATCTTCATTAACATTCATTATTAATTCTTGAGTACACAAATTGTCAAACACAACATCACGATCCCAATCAGACAAATATTCTTTTTTGAACCCGCTTACATTCACTGTTTAAACTTCTTCATAAATGAAATCGATTGTTATAAAAAAAACCGACTCGGTAACGCATTAGGACATCACTAATTGATTAGAATTCAAGCTGTCAAAAGTTAAATAAACGGTTGGACGGAGTATGTTGAATCTGCCGCATCAGTCGCTACGAATCTTTTTTGTACATAATTATTTATATTTTATAGTCTTTTTAACCGTTTAGTTTTATATTGAAATTCGAAATTTAAATGCAGTTTGGCGTCCTTTTCTTCCATTTGTCACTGTTCTTTCTGTTTTCGTTGTAACTGTATGTTGTCGTTTAAATAAACAACACGTGAATTTCCTTTGATCTAGCTCATTCCTCAACAGCACCTTATTCTCATTGATACAGCCCGCAACACCAGCCTTTAAAATCTTGTCTTCTTAAAAAGAAGTTAAAGTAAGAAAATATAATATACTCCTGCCGGTCAGATATTTTAAACTTGAAATAAACTGACTCCTGGTGTATCATGAGTAACATAACCATTATTTTATTCCTTTAAAGCGGGACGCCTAAAAAATTTATAATTATTTTAAAAATAAAACGCATGTTTATGATAGTTACGAAATTTATTTAATTTTAATGATCGAAAATAAAAAAAAACCTTTTGTGGTCTAGTAGACTGACTTTATATATTTTTGGCATGAATAAATTTGCTTTAATATGCCAGATTTATTTCTTAAATGTGATTGTAACTATTGACGTGATTTTTAAATTTATTTCAAATAAAAATGTCGTGTTATGTCAAAGCGGGACTTTTTTAAGTATTTTGGGGACAGTGGGACACGAAGCTTGAAAGCGGGATTGTCCGGCTCAAAGCGAGACGTATGGTCACGTTATTCGTGAGACAAATGAATGACCAATGAAAATAAATCACTCACAAAATACCAGTTAATAACCTGACAGATTTCAGAAGCTCTTTTACTCGTTAACTTTATATAATTTGACAGTCACTTTCATAAATTCGAGTTTTTTTTTAAGAAAGACCGTTCAAGAGTGAATTGGACGCACATTGTCAGTGGTTTCCTTATGAATTGCAACGAATAAAAAAATATTTAAGAATCAACATCTACTCCACTGTTTGTTTTAATATCAAATAAAGCTTGACGACATCAGTTTCGGTTAGCATTGTGAGAATGTTCCGGGTTTGATTCCCGGTGGGTTTGGGACATTAATTCCTAACTTCGATAGGTAATTGGTATGTTGGTGTCATACATTACATAGTACTAAAATAATTTTCATTTACACTTTTTATCACATCATAAATTTTGTATTGTTATTTTGTGATATCGTGAAATATGTTTTGAACTGCATATATTAAAAAAAGAAATGTTTTATAATATCATGTGACGAGACGAACAAGTCCTGCACCTGATAATCAGCTACTGTCCAAAACAGTTGCAGTGCCACTCAGAGCTTTAAATCGCAAAGATATGACTCTGCCACCGCGCAATTCACCCCGAGACACAATCTGAGGAGTACCATGTGCCTGTAATTTCACCAGCACTCTTAACCCTTCAGAACGGGAACGCAGTAATGCTCACATTACTGCTTGGTGGCAGATATAGGCAAGGTGGCAGGCAGTACTTCCCTGGACGAACTCTTTAATAAGGAACTCTACCGCACCTGCTATTAATACAAAGAAAAAATCCTTCAACCTGAGTGTACACGAAGCAGTGTTGTGCTTTATATTTTATTACATTTCTATACGTTAAGAAACAATTGAAACTATTTTATTTCCTACAACTGATTTTGCGAGAAGATCATCACGTTACCCGCTTTGTGACATGAGAACGGACATCCTCCTTCCTCATGTTTATCCTCATGAAAAAACTTAAAAGTACTTTTGCCATTTAGCTCCAGTACCCTAAAAATCTCAGCGAAATTCCTTAAGGGAAGCAAGAACGACATGTTATTAAGGGAAATTTATAACGGACCGATGGCAAATTATCTTATGAAACCTTAAAGAATTATGTAAAGTGACCTCGGAGATGTCAGAGCCGGTTTTAGGTCATTAAAAGTTGGCGTTGAATACGAGTGTCATGCAGAAACAACTTTGCGATGAAGTTTATTTATTAGCTAGATTTTTCCTTGCATATTTTCGACTCCGTAGGTTGAACTACAACTTGAAGTAACAAGTTTCTCAATTCGACGGTTTTTTTTTGTATGTATGTTACGCGATAACTCCAGCTAATAACGTAAATAATTTTGTTAACCGATTTTGATGATTCTTCTTTTGTTGGTACCTCAGTATTGGTCCCATTTAAATTTGAAGGAAATATTCCACCTCTAAAGGTATCAAACTAGTTTGATTGATTGGTTTCGACTTTAATAAACATTGGCAAATATATGTAATTCCACGAACTTTTGACGTCGGTTTTCTTTATAAAAAAGTTACAATGATTTTATGATGCACTGGGATATGGATTACAGGACAAATAAGTCGTGTGTCTGATGACTTCTTAGAGCGTTGCGCCCGTCATCCTGTGACATATTTTGGTACCCTTACCCTTCGAAACCGAAACGCAGTAATGTGAGGATTACTGCTCGGTGACAGAAATAGGTAAAGTGGCAGTACTTCGCTTTATGAATTAATTCACGAGGTGCTCCACTGCTACTGTTATTTATATAAAAATTACAGACGCTATGCTAACTAAGCCACTGAACGAACCAGCGGACCTCACACATTTTTCATGTGCTTGTTGCAGATATTTGTTTTTTGGCTTTTAACGACTTTTTGCCGTAGCGCCATCGTGAAAGTTTTTCTTCACATTCAATAAAATTTAATGATCAAACAAATATCAAAACCAAACAATTATCGGTAAAACAAAAATCTATGAACAATTGGGATAGGAAGCTGGAATGTTATAAGCTCTAACATATCCTTTCTCTTTCTAAGTGCGGGCCTGCGCAGGAGTTCATAAATCGACACCACAGGCGTGATTACGTACGATTTACGATAATACGAGTGTGGTAATCCTCTTTGTAATAAATAATATGTTCTTCAGTCGTAATGGTGTCCATATAAAGGTATTAAAGACCATATTATTGTATAAAAGACAGTTTATAATACTAAAAAAAAAAGTGTTTTCTTGGTTACCGTTTTTCTGTTAACTACAGATGATTAATTTTATTGGAAACTAATTTTAAAGCCCCGACATGGAAAAAGAAATAAAATTCATGACATCCAGAAATTAACAAGGTACTACTAGTTTGTTATAATTATTAATACAAAGATCGAACACTCAGAAAAAACACTCAGAAAAAATTCCTTCGATCCGGTCGCATTCGAACCGACGTCTTCTTGTATACCGTGCCAGACGCTATATCAACTAAGCCACGGAACGAACCAACGGACCTCACGAATTTGTCTATGTGCTTGCATCGTGTTTTTGTACTTAGTCTTTCAACGACTTTTTAGTCGTAGCGCCATCTATGAGAAATCTATGACAGATTTATCACCCAGTTTGTACCTTTACAGCTACCAGTCCTGGCGAGAGATGTCGCTATTCACCGTATTAATTAAATTTTTATTGAATTGATATTCAATTATTTTTTGTGAAATTACTCCACTAGTTTATTAAAATTATTAATACAAAGATCGAACACTCAGAAAAAACACTCAGAAAAAATTCCTTCGATCCGGTCGAATTCGAACCGACGTCTTCTTGCATACCGTGTCAGACGCTATACCAACTAAGTCACGGAACGAACCAACGGACCTCACGAATTTCTCTATGTGCTTGCGTCGTGTCTTTGTACTTGGTCTTTTAACGACTTTTTAGGCGTAGCGCCATCTATGACAAATCTATGACAGATTTATCACCCAGTTAGTACCTTTCTCATTTTATCTGTTGAACTTTAGAAAGTATTGCCATTTACACAAGGATCAAATAATCAGCTGACCAAGCACATTCGTCCTTCATTCGCCCTTCGAAAAGTTGTCAATGATGAAGCAGTTTTGTTATAATTGAAAAACGGCTAATCCCGGTCCCGACTAATTAAACTTTTATAATTACTTTGATACACCTTTTGAGGATTATTTCATTAAAAAAAAGTTTTTTTAGTTTTTGGGTTGTCTTTTTTTTTCTTTTAAATGTTATTACTTATGTTTTAATCTTTATTGTAATAATGGTACATCCTGTAATTTGCAAGAATGTAATCTGTAAATAGTATTTTATACTTTTTTAATCGACTTCTTGTGTGTTTTTTTTTGTATGTATGTATGTTACGTGTTAACTCCGGATAATTTGTGAACCAATTTTGATGATTCTTTTTTTGTTAGAAAAAGGGTACCGCAGTAGTGGCAAACTAGAGGATGAATGCCGTATTGCGCACTTTCCGTCAGTTTTTTTAGAAAAAAGGTATTTTATATTATATTTTAAGTTATACACTCTTTCCAATAAAAAAAGAATCATCAAAATCGGTCCGCAAATGCCAACATAATCGCGGAACATACACACACACAAAAATACAGTCGAATTGACAACCTCCTCTTTTCTTGAAGTCGGTTAAAAATAATACGAACTACATGAAACATTACGTACAGGCTATCAACTAATTTCATTCGTAGAATTTTTAAACCACTCTCTTAAAAAGATGTCATTTTGCGGATATGGCTTTTCAATTTGTAAGGAGACATTTTGTTCTACAAATTGCAAAAATCTTTTCCACGCTTTACTGTTTATCTGCCTAGAATCAAGAAACCCATAACCAATAACGTCGTAATGCGTAGAATTCCTCAAGTTTTATGTCTTGGCACAGATTTCCCATGATCCCCCCATAAGCGTGTCTGTGATAAAGGGAAACCATGGAATTAGTGATCATAAAGCACCAATCAGCGTTATAGCGCGATTGACCCCATAAATGCTCCTATACAGCTTATATATAGCTTCATAGTGTAATACAGTCTGATTACAACGCAATTAAGCAGCCACATTAAAGTTGCATTACCATGCAAACTGTAAAGCTAACTTAATTTCAACTGAACGCAATATATGAATACATTGTATGTATTATACAAAACGTACCTCACTATACTTACATGGACATAGGATACAACAATAGGTAAACTTAACAATTTTATAGAATGCTTGCTGTACAAAGTGTATATTATTAGTTCTTCAAAAGACGGCCTTAGTCCTCTCGCTTAGTAACTTTAGCGGGGCTGGGGCACAATTCACGACAGTTACATTGCAATCGGAAGACTATACTTTGTCCAATCATTCATAAGCATGCCTATGAAGTTCAATAATTATTGATAGACAACCACTGACAAAAAAGTGCAATACTTCAACGTTGCTGTTTTTTCTTTACTGTAGTGAAGCGACGTAGTCTTTACTCGAATAGGTAATGTATTAGGACATCACTGATTGGTTAGTTACCTATTGAGCTGTCAAAAGTAAGGTAACGGTTAGACGGAGTGCGATAATACAACGCTTACGGGACAAACGTAAAAACATTTATTGTTATATATAGATGATAGTTAAAATAAAGAACTACTTTCGTCTTTTTTCATGTACCAAAATAATTAAATCCACAACGCCCTACGATGTACTAGATGTATAGTAGACCATCACAAGGCCCATTCTTACATACTGTTGTGAGGCTTGGACATTCACATTTAAAGAAGAGGACAAACTCCTGGTGGCTGAGAGATAGATTCTCAGAAAAATATTAGGGCCAATCCTACAAGAGAACGGTAGCTGGAGAGTCCGCACTAACGCTGAAACAGAAGAGCTCGTTGCCCAGTCAAACATCATCGGCGAAACGAAAGCGCACAGACTTCGCTGGCTCGGCTATTTAGAAAGGATGGGAGAGAATCGGAACCTGAAGAGAGCCTATCTGTGTCGGCCTACTGGACGAAGACCGATTGATCGTCTCAGGTATCGCTGGAACGACGCCGTGGAGGCGGATCTGCGCGAACTACAAGCCATCAATTGGCGAGAGATTGCGCAGGACCGAAGAAAATGGCATCATCTCGTTTCAGAGGCCGGGACACATTTTGGGTCGCTGAGCCAGCGGAGTAAATAAGCAAGTAAACAATTAAATAATGTGGATTTGCTTGTTTAAAAATTGAATACTTAAGCTTTAAGATGTTTAAAGAGTTTATATACATTTAAGATTATGTAAACTTATAATCACAGTATCCGGTGTTTGGTCTACTTGCAAGTAGCAGTAGAGCTCCTTGTGAAAGAGTTCGTCTAAGGAGGTACTGCCACCTTGTCTATTTCTGCCATCAAGCAGTAATTTGAGCATTACTGCGTTCCTGTTTGGAAAGATAAGGGTGCTGGTGAAATTACAGGCACATGGGACTTGTCAACTTATGCCTCAGGGAGAAGCGCGCAGTGGCAGTGCCCCTAAGATCTTTGCGATTTAAAGCTCTGAATTTATGAGCATAATACATTGTACCACAGAATAGATCACACAAACTAGCACTCACTTATTTGATTTTGCTACGGATCCATCGATATACGCTGAGACAATGTTAGTAAAAGTTAAGTAATGGCTCTAAAATTATAATACAATATTTTACAAGTTGGTTGAGTGTCACATATTTATGTGGTCTGTGAATGTCACAATGTTTGACCACGATGATATTCAATTATTTTTGTGAATATATATAATACTAATAACAAAGTAGTGGAGTAATCCACTAGTTTGTTATAATTATTAATACAAAGATAACACTTAGTAAAATTCCCTCGATCCGGCTGGATTCTAAGTGATTCGAACCAATGTCTTCCAGCAAACCGTGGCAGACGCTACGCTAACTAAGCGAAGCAAAAATTATTACGTCCTATATAAGTGATAATCGTGGCGAGTCTAACATTTTGTAGTAACATAGTTTTTAAGCGTCTTTATATTTTATTAGTAGAGAAATATTATTATTTTTAGAAAGGAAACTGTTTATTGCACAAGCAAACTGTTTATTTTACACTGCACTGCAGCTATTATGGATAAGAGTTTCGCTTATCAGTCGCATAACTTCTTCGTCTTGTCACTTGGTATTATAAAAAATGAAAACAAGAATATATCACATGTGGCTACTCACAAATTTTTATCACAGCCTCAATTTCATCATATACATTGTACGTATAAGTAGGCTTATAAAAGAGCTGAACCTCGTAATATAGGCATTACTTTAATGGTGATTCCTTATAGTATAAAATAAAAATTTTAGTAGCAGTAGACCTCCTCGTGAAAAAGTTGGCCCAGGAATCATAGATATGACGATTTTATTTCACATCTTTGTGATTTAAAGCTCTGAGAGGCACTGCCAGTGTTAAGGACGGGCGCGTCGATTACGACCAAGCGCAAGTCTTGTTTGTATCGTCACTTCGTATCATACACTGTATGAGATGCCTACGTTAAATGGGAAAATTGCTGACGATCCTCAAAAAGATGAATTCTACAAATATACCTAAGAGCCTCATCAAATAGAAAAAGAAAACAGTTTGAGATCAGTCTATTCCGTTTGAAAGCTACGGTACCACCGTACTTATAACTCCCCTCTTTATGTGTTGGAACATACTATTATCAAAGATAATTATGGTATTTGTAAAATACCAACACCTCTCAGGACTGTATTACTAAAATCATAAACAAAAATGTTTGTTCCATGACTTTGGTACAAATAAAACATTCAGATTTTACTTTCGTACAAAATAACTCTGTGCCATAGCAAAAGAAACCACGCGGGAGGTGTTGCTAAACAATTTTGTACCATATACAGATCTAAAAAGTGTCAGATAGTACAACAAAAACTTCAAAGTTTATTTTTAGTCAAATTATCATGTTTTGTAAAAGTCATGGAATAAAAATATGTTGTTTATGATATTAGTAATACTTACGGGTGATAATCTCGCTGACCAGGTTGCCCTGACCAGGTTGCCGGTATTGTAAATTTTGTGAATTATGTTATTGTAGAGCTATTTAGAATTCAGATTGTTGTTAATATTATTTTGTGTTTGTTACTTTTATTGTCCTTATTATTATTATTATCTTTTTATAATTAATATTGTAATCCAATATCTTGTTGGGCGTGTTGGTTAATCTGTAAGTCCGCAAGAATTTCCTTATAAATAAATAAATAAAGAGGGAATATTTTGGCCGTCGCCTAGTGTCGCAAAAATTATACGAAAAAATAGTGTCTATCATTATGCTCGATGCAAAGGGTCTTCACATGATTTACAAACGTAAAATGTCACACAGAGACGTGTCGTGTCATGAAGAGTACTTGTGTTGAATAGTAAATATCTTGCGATGTTTTCTTTATTTTTTCATCATTGGAGACCAGCACTCTTACGCATTGTAAGGTGACAGGAGTTCCGGCTGTGTTAAAGTTTGGACTACAATTTCTGCTAATAATCTGTCAACCTTTAGATAGTGTTACAGTTTAAATCGCTGATTCTACTAATCATCTGTCAAAATTTAAACAGTGTTGCAGTTTAAAGCGCTGTTTCTACTAACCATCTGTCAGATTTTAGACAGCGTTGCTATTTATCGCTAATTCTCCTAATTATTTGTCAAAATTTAGATAGTGTTGCCATTTACAACTCTATTTTTTTGGTTGAAATCGCTGAATAGAAAACACAAATTATTAATGACACTTACTTGAGTTTTGCTTTATCTGTTGTTAGGCAACGTATCGCCGGTCGCCAGAAACATTCTTTTTTTTTTTCATTTTAATTTAATTCTTCTAGTGACCTCACACAAAAATGTCAAATAATTTTCGCGTTTCGCTAGCAACTATCAACACACAACAACTCATGTTTGAGGTATTGCGCCAAATTGGGTCTTATTTCGGTTGTTACAGATTCTTATTGCCTTTATTTTTACGAGGGTTACATTTTCGTGCCGCAGTTATTCCTGGTATATTTTCCTTTCTCTTTATTCGCACGAATGTTTGTTTTTCTTTTCCACATTACAATTAATTAAACCATAATTGGCTTTACACGGACTTAACATTTACTTTTACGACTCAATAACGGTACAGTTTACAGACTGTAATAAGTACTCTCGGTCGTCTTTCCTATAATAAAACAAGAAAATAATTTTACTTTCTTCACATATTAACAAATACATTGGTATCGGGCAGCTGTGTTTGTGGCACTTCGATAAATTGACAAGTGGTTGCTGTGCGGCTGCCGCGCGTGTCGTGACTCGTCTATGAGAAATTATGGCATATGTCATGCTACTTCGTCCTCGCCTACATCTGTACCCCGCGGGCGCGTCGCGCACGAGCTTGACAGCCTATACGGAGATCTACTTATACATCTGAAGTGTTACATAAAACTGAATGTTTTGTATCCAAATGAAAGTCTGAATTCTATATTGTAGACGAATATCTTTAGATAAAATTGTTTTTTTTATTTTGAATGTAGTAGTGTGACTCTACATTTTACTTTTTATATTATTTTTTTTAAATGACACTACATGGCGTTCAAATTTATAATTAAATAAGTAACATGTTCCCGAGTGTGCTTTTCGTATGTGGAAATCACACTGCTCCTCCTTACGGTTAATACAGGCGTTTCACATTTTTTCAAGTTCGTAATTATCTGTTGTGGTATGTGCGTATCTTAGTTTTGATTCGCCGCAATATACTTTACTAGCTTGTAATTGTTGCACTTTTAGACCCATTTTAGTATTTGAGTCTCTAATTCATTTATATTTTCTTTTATTGTATTGCACGTCAAATACAGCAAAATATGAATATGACGACCTCGGCGGCACAATGGTTTCCACTGTGGATGCTAGATGAGGAGGTTCCAAGATCGATTCCTAGTAGGACCAATTTAGGAAAATAACTTTTCTAAATTGGTTAAAAGCCGTGGTAGCCTAATGATTTGACCTTACCGCCTTTCAAGCAGAGCGACCTCTGAGTTTCTCGGAATTCGAAGTGAAGCGTGGCGAAAAATATGTGAAATCCCTAACCCGCATTGGGCCAGGTGGCGGACTAATATAAAACACTCGCCGGAGAGGAGACCCGTGTCCAGCAATGGGGCGTTTAATGGATGGTGATGATGATGAAATTTGGCGTTCCTCGAAAGCATGGCTCCTGGTGTAAGGTGGTCCTTGAATGGCGACCTTGGGGAGAAATGCGACCCAGAGGGAGACCGCAGATTTGGAAGGATAACATAAAGAAAGCGATGGAATTGAATTGGATACAAGTGGCACAGAACCGAAAGAAGTGACAGAAAGAGAAGGAGGCCTTATATCTGGGAACCAATACACCGATATGGTTGAGAATGGCTAAAAAGAAGATGATGAAATTGTTTCTGGTCAGAGTGTGATAAGTAGTGATCCGGAGCATAGTACAGGGAGTTCCCTGGTTTTAGATCAGATATAATTAATGTGTTATCTGGAAAAAAAAAACAATATTGATTTTATAATATCCATTAAACAAATGCTCTGTATTGTTATTTTTGACTTAACATTCCACTTTCTTAGGTAGTCGCAAATCGTGAATATTTGTTTTTTCAAACAACGTTTCTGACTCTTTACAAGTCCCATGACCAGTCATTACCGAAACGTTGATTTGTATGAAAGCACAAAGTACCTACACGATTTTAGAACAGAGCATAAAATATGTACTGTCATATATAATGCAAGAACGCCTAAATTCTAAGAAATTAAAAAACATTTTCAAGTAGCAAATACCTAATAAACTTTTCTTAATAACACTAGCTATAATTACAAAAGCGCATTAGCGATGTTATTGTTCGTGACTTCCAAGTCTCGGGTGTAAAGAGGTATCAATATTACCTTTAATGTTTATTAACTGCAGCAAATGACAAGTCATGCACTTTGGCTTGCGTCTGTTTGGATAAGAAATGCTGTTTAATAATTATGATTTAAATTTGGAATTAAATAACGAAGATGTGGTCCCATTATAGGATTCCTATCGATTCTCAAAATTTACTCTTCTATTCGTGATACAGTTGCGAAATTGAATGGATGTAATCCAATCAAAGTCAATTTTGAAGCTCGAATTAGAGCTCCTGGTGAACGAGTTCATTTAGGGAAGTAAATACCTTATGTGTTTCTGCCGCCAAGCAGTAACGCAAGCATTACTGTGTTCCGATTTTAAATGGTAAGGGATATGATATTTTTAAAATAGATATTGCAAATGATGAATGTGAAGATTTGTTTCTTACAAAAACCAACACTTAGAGCTTTCTTCCTTGTTCTTCTCAAGGGACATCTGCTTTGCGAGTAAGTGGTAGTGTTAAATAATTTTTTTTGAATACTTCGAGTATGTATGTATGTTCGCTTAAAATAAAATATATTGTTTGAAAATGTACATTATAGTTTCAGGGTCTTCATTAGAAATTTGGGAAAATTCTAGGACAACAGAGTACCAGACCACATAACACCAAATTACCTACGGAATTTCCGATACTACGAGTACTAGTGGAATGAAATTTATTACACGGATACTGTTCAAAAGCCTGAGTGTAAATTTGTAATCATTCAAACTTAACTACCGCGTTTGCGTTAATATTTTTATTTAGATCTTAATTATATACTTATAAGGTGGCGACGTTTAAAAGTTGAGTGAAGTTTACATATTTGAAAACTTACACTAAAACACCACAACACCCTGAATTAAAATTTCAAACAGAACCCGAGTGCTGCTCATAAATAGATTTTGAAATTAAATTACTCGAATATCCAAACAATAGTAAATAAAATAATAAATAAATGAGTATTAGACAACATCATACGCTTTGCTCTGATCCTAAAATAAGTAACTAAAGCACTTGTGTAATGAAAATCGAAACAACTCCGGTACCATAAACACCCAGACACGAGACAATATAGAAAAGTTAGTTTGTATATTAACCAGGCCGGGGATCGAAGCCAGTGTCTCAGAGATGACAACACTATGAAAACCGTTGTGCAAGCCACTCGATCACGGAGGTCGTCATACATAACAATACATGTGTTGTTTATAATATTTAAACTGGGACCAACAAAGAAACGCATCGAAAAACTATTCAAAGCGATGGAAAGGGTATGAAATCAAATGTGACGGTCCAAACTACACCCAATGTAAACACATATCGTATCTGCGACCCGCGACTCGGCTGCACCGGCTATACTAGCCTAGCATAGATCGAAAAAACAAAGCAATCTGTATTCGTATATTCCGTCAATCATCGTAACTTTGTTTTCATTCCATTTTTCTTGCGTAGCCCAAGTTGAAATATTTTATCCACGTATAAGTATAGACGTCGAGCTGTGGACACCAGCTCGTTACACCGTTCCATATTTACATAATATTAAATGGAGGGGATAGTATTCGACATTTTCTACATTTTATTCTTCTAGTCACATCTTCTAGCACCCTGGGGCATCGTGGATATGAAGATGATAATGTTTGCACTTTGCAAAGCTAAGCTTACACTTCAGCGAAAGTAATTGCCCGGCCTTTTCTTCAGAAGCAAACAAAAAGCTTCTAAGCGAGCAACATCATCTGTAGCCCCTCCAGATGCAGAGATCAGAGAGGTATCCATGGTTTCCACCATAAAAGGCACAATGCTGTACCACTGGTTGGGTTTAGAGCATTTGTGCCATACCATCAGGCGTTTACCGCCATTGCGACAGATGCCAATGGGCATCGAAAATGGCCGGTATGTTGGTTCTGCTAAAGGTGTCGATAATACGGGATATTCAGCCAGTTCTTTAGACATGGCGGCTGAATGCGTCAACAGCGCTACAATACTTATTCAGAAATGAATTCATATTTTATCAATTTCGTTGAGGCTACTGTAATAGGTGTCCATGATAAGGAAGATTCCGATAAATTAAATGCCAACCTAAAGTATAACCGTCTAAATCGAAAACAGCTTGACATTCAAAGTTGCTGTCATGTTTCAATTTGTATATAAACAGGATTGGACATTTCACGCTGAATATCTTGCCAGTTGGTTTTGGCAATCAGGTTGGTGACAGCATTTGGACGAGTTTGGGGTAAAGATTTATGCAAGAACGGGACGTATTTGAGAAAACTTAAAACAAACGAAATACTTTGGAGCTAAAATGAGGATGATAAAAGTTACGAAAAGCGACAATGGAAAATAAAATAACGTATGAACGAAGATAGATTCGTTAAACAAAATATTGCAAAAAAAAGTACAAATACATGCAATGAATATCGAGTTTTCACGTTTTCCAGATTACTATGCATTGGATATAAAACTACTCTTTCCGAATGTAAATTGCATATATTTGTTTTTTTTTTTTTCAAATAAATCCAACATTTTGAGCTCTTTACTGGGCCCATGGTAACGGTTGAAGATCCGAAAAAATAGTTTCATTTTCAAATGTTACAGATACTCAGTTGCAAAAAAAAAGGAAAACATATACTAGTAGATACAATAAAGGCAAATAGAGCCTGCATATCGTGCCTGCGATTCAAAACTCCATCAGAATATCGGAATGGGAAGCCCTAACAAAACAATTTATTCAGCCATCCAGTCAATCATCCTAACTCTGTTTTTATTCCATTTTTCTCGCGAACCCAATCGTGAAACTTCTGAAGCCTGTGTATTCACTGACAATGAGAAATCCTTTCAAAGCACTGGTTTCAGTTTTACTTTCGAAGTTATATAGGGCGTAACAGAAAAGTCCGATCAAACTTCAGCTGGTAATCGTGGTAATGATAACAATAGATTTGGAAATTCATTTTGCCAAAAAAATAGCATTGTTTTGGTGAAACACTCTACGTTAAAACGTTTCTTTATTCTTAAGTTTCTTTATGTGAAAAACACATTTCATTTTAGAAAGTTACGTCGCATAATTGTTATATTTGATACACTGTCAAGAGTACGTCAAACGAGAAACGATTAAAATTCAACTCTATGGTGTTTGCGATAAGTGCGATCCAAAGTGTAGTGTTACACGTACTTATTAATTATTCAAAATAAAAATTATAAGATTTTAAATTCTTTTCTTTAGTGGAAGTTTCAATCAAGTTAATGACCGGGTACAGAGGTTACAAACTTAAAAAATATTCTACCTCAATGTTACGTAGAATATTTTATAATTTTATTGTCTAACATAATACTAATATGTATGTGGGAAAATGGTTGCTTACTAATGAAAAATTCGACAGGTACAATCCCTGTAGGAACATGAACTTATGACAGTCTAAGTATATTTACCAATGTTTCGCTGTAGGAAAAAAAATGTCGAAAAAGTTTTAGAACCCCTGAAACCGTATGAAGCCTCCAATCCGCATTTACTTTGATACAAGTGAAATTGTTTATTATTTTTTGTAAGTACTATAAATACTGCTCAAGCTGTAGGGCTAGCACGTTAGGGCGCGACTTGCGCCAGAGCGACATAAAGCGCGACATACTGCCATTGTCTCATAGAGTTTATCGCGCTTTATATCGCTCTCGCGCAAACTGCTCCCTGTCGTGCTAGCCCTCCTGGCGTCCCTGTTACCATTAATAGATGGAACGAACAATAATGGTGAATTACAGGCACATGAGATTTGTCAGTTGATTTGATTGAGTGGTAGTACCCCTTAGATCTTTGCCATTTAAAGCGTTTCGCTTACCATCAGGCGTATGACATTTTTGTCCCATCTCTTTGTATCACAAAAAAAATATAATAACAGTAAGTCTCCTTGTGATAGAGTTCGTCCAAAGAAGAACTGCCACGTTGTCTTTAATAAAAATAATATGTTTGTTCATAAAACTTAAGCGTAATAAGTATAAAAAGTGCATGATAAAAGGTACAACCAGTATCAGAACATGAACGCTAGCACTTAAAAAAAGAAAGGCTGTATGTAAGTATTACTGCGTTACGGCGCATGGGACTTTTCAACTTGTATTTCAGTCTGAGAGTGTGCATTATTATTATTAATTACAGGCACATGGGACTTATCAACTTACGTCTCAGGGTGACGGGCGCAGTGGCAGTGCCCCTCAGATCTTTGCGATTTAAAACCCTAAGTGGCACTGCAACTGCAACTGTTTAGGAAATTTTATACAATGTATATGCCAGTTCCATCGTACCCTAAAAGCGACGCTGTTGGAGATCCGATTCAACAAATAGTAATAGTCTTTTTGCCTGTTTCGTGTGGGGATTGCTTAATATACAATTTATAGCACCTAAGGATGTTCGGTTGATCTGCAGGTCTCTCATCAACGCCGTCCTCTGTTGTTCGTACCGGACACATTCCAATAACAAATGATATGCATCTTCCACTACCCCACATAATTCGCAATTAGGAGAATTGTTTTTTTTTTCTTTTTTCTTTTTTTAACTATGTGGATATGTAACATTTTTGCATCAAAACCATAATGCTAAAAGAGACGAAAAGTAATTGAATCTTTATATTTAAAAAAAAGAAAGAAATAACTCACATTTTTTTGGACATATTCTACTATTAAATAGGAGAAGCTCTGATAAACCTCAACTCGTCTAAACATTGTGGTCCAAGATGGCCCCAACTTAGCATTTTTGCGTGTATCATAGAAATGATATAAAGAATCTCTGTGAAATATACCATGTCCGTCGCAGCCTCCACTTTACTGGCTCATAAATTCTCAATACTTTATAAATCGTTCAAAGCTGTACAACAGGCCGCAGGTAAACTACCCACCTTTTACGTCCAATCAGCTTCCATATCTTCAATTATTCACTAATAAGTCCCTTAGACGTGGCTAGTCGTAAAACTGAATCGTCTATTTTGAAATCGTTCGATTAATAATACTCGTAGTAATCAAAATTTATAAAAACTTACTTACTTACTACACTTATTTTATAACAGACTAACAATTTTAAATATTGTATCTCTTGTGAGAGACTGGAGACCGTATTAGGCAACTAAACCTGTATTACAGCTCAGTAGGCCTTCACGCTCTCAGAGTAGTTTAAAGTAAAGACAATAATATTACAAGAAAAAAGCAATACAGTTGAGTGATTGTAGCGCGAGTATGTGCGTGCGTGCGTGCGTGCGTGCGTGCGTACGTGCGTGCATGCAAGCGTGCGTGCGTGCGTGCGTGCGTCCGTGCGTGCGTGCGAGCGTGCGTGCGTGCGTGCGTGCGTGCGTGCGTCTGTGTATGATAGTAAATGAAAGAAAAAAGAACGATTAAACTTGATAGCAGTAAAACTAGAGTCTGGCTAACGAAAAATGACACTCAGATTTTTTTTTGATCTAACTGACTACCCCAATATTTAAGTCACTGTTTGGAAGTTGACTTGTTAGCTGCGATTTTTGTGATTTCCTTTATAATAATAAGACGAAAACTGTGAAAAGTGATGTGCGAAAGCTTCTTTTTGCTATGATTGCTATCTCAAGAACATTTGGGTGAATTTCCGATTTTAATGTAAGTACGACATAATAATTTAGATCTTTTCTATGAAATTTGTAGTTTTGCTAGTCTTTTCAACAGATAGTAATTTTATTTAATGCGAATATATTTATTTATAGGGAATGTGGAGTACTCCGGGAAATAAAAGACATGCCCGCAGTTTCAAATTTGTATAGTTGTGATATTGATGCTATCAGAGAACGGGACAGAATTACTAAAGACATGAAAGAAAGAATACAAAAAAGTGATAGCAGTTGTTCCGATACATCATTTGAGGTTAGTTATTTAGAGTCTTATTTCGATTATTATGACTAAATATAAAATTACAACAAATGTGTTTATTTTTTGTATAATATATAATAAATCTTTATAGAACTACCGAAGCACAGCATGCAAATAAATATGCATAGAATTGGCCATTTAATATTTTAGGTACTTTGATTTTTTTCTAAATTATGTCATTCGCTTCCGCGAACAACTTCACCCGGTTGGTTCTAACATACCTAAATTATGAACACAGATTGACAGATCAATTCGTAGAATAATTTTATTCCCATTGTACATGTATCAAAATTATATATACTATTAATTATATATTATATAAGTTTGTTATATTTGATTCACGACTTGTATGTTGTAAAAAAATAGATAGTAACTTTGAAATCGTGCATTCGTCGAAGAGCGAGCGATCAAATAATAATACCCTTGCCATTTATGGAAACTCATACAGGCCAGTGCTTTATTATAATCCTCTTTACCGTTAAAGGGAAGACTGATTATGAATGTAGTTCTGTATACATTATTGGTAAGATTAGCTTTAATGGGAAAGATATATGGTCCAATTTCAAATGTTAATATTGGATTGTTATTTACATCAAACATATTTATAGGAGTATTCATCTAATAACAAGATATCGAAATAGGCAAAGTATATTTACTTAAACTTCAAATAATAAATATAGAGTTGATATTACCTCTCTCTGAAATATGATTTCAAAGGGAATTAGTATATGTTGTTTATAATAATAAATATAGAGTTGAGGATAAATTTCTCTGAAATACATAAGCTCTATGTGAATTACGCGCTTGACCTATGTTATTAAAATGAACATAGAGTTGATAATACCTCCCTCTGAAATGTGATTTCAAAGGGATGTAATATCAACTCCAATTGTATTATTTACTACCTCTAAGTTTAGGAATTTATACTTTAACAGACCTCTGTTAATAATTAATCAGTTAAGTATTCTAATTTTTACCTCAAGTTTATTATTATGGTTTATAAAAGAAAGAGATTTTCTGGTACACGTGTTTTAATATTTTCGTACTTAAAAAAAGTTAACTTAAAAACTTAAAAAAACTCAACCTGGAACGTAAACATGTTTTGAAATAAAACGTAAAGAAGTATTTTGTTTTACTTTACACAACATTTTTTGGAAAATAAAGTTTTAAGGTAAAAAAATTTCCTTAACAATATTGAATGTAATTTACCATTTGCGGCTATTATCATAAGCACAATTTCGTATTACATAGATATGTATATATACCTCTGTAATGTAGTAGCTATAGAACTTCCTTGCGAAAGAGTTCGCCCACCTCCAATCAGTAATATGAGCATTATTTTTTTAATCTATATTGTTCGAAGAGGTATTTGTTCCAATGACCACGCCACCCTCATAATAACACATACAACAAAAAGGTTACACAGGTTTAAAAATTAGTTTGTCCGGAATCGACTACATTATGTAGCATCTTAACCTCTATACTTTTTTATACATCGACGCCGGAAAGCGATCTTGTCGTATCTCGAAAAATAGGACTTTACACCGGACAAGATCGCTTTCCGGCGTCGAAATATATAAGTGAGCATTTGACCTCCACCGCACCTGGTAGGCCATGCACACCTAAATAATGCTTATTCACTCTCGCCTTGAAAAAGCCCAAGTTATAGCATTCAGGGAATAAGTCTGTTGGCATATTTTTCCCGGGACTTCTGCGTGGCAGGCCAGCGTTAGCAGGTGACCGGTCGACCACTGAGGCAGTTAAATATAATAAATCTTTTTTCTGAGTGTCTGTTAGGAATTTTTTCTGAGTGTTCGATCTTTGGATTAATAATAATAACAAACTAGTGGAGTGATTTCACAGAAAAAATAATTGAATATCAATTCAATAAAAACTTAAATACGGTGAATAGGGTCATCTCTAGCCGGGACTGGTAGCTGTAAAGATATCTAACTGGGTGACGAAATACTTTCATCGATTTCTCATAGATGGTGCTACGGCTAAAAAGTCGTTGAAAAACCAAAGAGAAGGAGGAGGAGAGAAAAAACAGAGACATATAGAAAAATTGTGAGGTCCGTTGGTTCGTTCCGTGACTTAGTAGGTATAGCGTCAGGCACGGTATGTTAGAAGACGTTCGTTCGAAACCATCTGGATCGATGAAATGTTTTATGAGTGTTCGATCTTTGTATTAATAATTACAATAAATCAGCCAATAAAATAAATCGTTTGGTGATAATTATGATGTGGTTTTATTGGAAAATTAATTTGTGTTGTTGTAGAATCTGATTCAATTTTCAGTTTCATGGTCCAATATAGTTATTTTTAACGTCCGGTCTTTATTAATATTATAATTTCGAGTTGGGTCCCACCATCCCACACGATTCTATTACGCATTCCTAGATTCAAGTTAATTACATTTGCATAAAATGAAACTATTAATTCGGTTGTATGCGAGATTGAATATTCAACAATCATTAAAATCGCCAAAGTTTCATCCATCATTTCATTCATCATCACTATCATCATCAACTTAAACAAATTATTATACGTCTCACTACTGATACCTAGCTAGATAAACACTTTAATCAATGATATAACACAAATACAGATTAAGTTTAAAAGAAAAAACATAACATGATTGTCATAGCAGCGAATCGGCGCTGACTCAGCAATTATGTCAAAGCTTCCCGAGGCGCTAGTTTTCAGTCAGGACCAGCGAGCGGGATTAAGTTATTTGAAAGCAAAAATTTAACGAGTATGCCTAAAGTTATATATTGAGAATAATAATATACATAGTAAAGTGTAAATAGTGCATCTAAAATAACCTATTTGATATTTAAGGGCATGAGCGAGTGTGAATATAATTACAGCTGCAGCAGTAAATTGTAATTGTAAAGAGGTCTTAATGTTGTACAATTTAGTTAGTTTTAATATAATTATACACATAATAATGGTATGGAATACCATTCTATACCGGGCGTTAAAACAAAGGTTACAACGTAAAAGTATGTATGTGAAGTACCTCTCCATAGTGGAGACCAGCGCACTGTAAGCACTGTACCGGCCACACCTAATCTTACTTGAAAAATCTGTGTAGCGTGTTTTTATTCTTTTACGTAATCTGTCTAGAATCGATTTTTGTTGTTGGTTTACAGCTGTTATTATAAACACAGTCGCTCATGCACTTACATATCAAGTAGGTTATTTTAGATGCATTATTTACACGATACAAACGCGCGACTGCATCGATACAAACGCGCGATTGCATCGATACAATCTCGCCTTTAAATCCTAAGTGTAACGATGCAATCACGCGTTTGTATCGATGAAGTCGCGCGCTTGCCCTTTGACCGTGGACACTTTAAAGCGTCTTAAATTAACTTGGCTGATACGCCAATGGCGCCCGGAAACGTTAATGAAACCCTTTAATTGGCAATTTGAATGAATAAATTAATATTAAGATATTCCTTGTGTTATTTGTATATTCTAGTTAAGTATGGTTCGTATTTGCATTTTATATTCTGTCATGTTCTTCTTTGACTTTGACAATTCGTCACATCGTTACATAGGTTTGGCATCTAGGGAACGTAACCAGTGTTTGTCAGTGGCAGTCAAAAGGTTCAAATCGCGCGTGTGTAAAGGTAGACGATTAGCGACTGCATCGCGTTTGTAACGCTGTTAATAGTAGCCGTGTGTACCGCTCTTATATGTGCGTGTAACTTTGAAATTAAAGTCCCAAATGATTATCACTAATTACAGGGCCCGAAGTCTGCTAAATGTCAATAGAGTGTCAATGACAGGATTTTGTACGCTTGATATTCCGCTAAGCGTTAAGAGTAGTGGCTTATCAGTGGCTATAGGGCGGCAGTCTACTAATTTTATTTGACATAAAGAAAATATATTTAATGTGAAGACTACATTACTACTACTACAATATAAAAATTAAGATATGCATTTTCTTCTTTTTTTGTAAGGCGACATTGATCGTCAGTGGTTTTTTTTTTATAACACACACACTCAACGTAGCACTAGGGAAACCTTGTATCGCGGGTGCCATGGACACATACATAGACAACCACAAATTACCTCCAAACGCACGAGAGAAATAAATAGGCCATACAAATATTTCTCCCGGTTTGGGAACTATTGCGTGGCAGTCCAGCATAGTAACCGTTCGGCCTCGGAGGCAGTTAGTTCGACACTAATTGTAAATAAGATTTTTTTACATAGAAAAACACAAACCCACCTTGCAATCCTTGGATTCTTACTATTAAGGATGCAACATTACGATTCATTTTTTGCAAAAATCGATTCAAGTTCATACGATCTAACGATATTTTGTATGGATTTCCTCGTATTTCAATGCTTGGTTTTCATAGAAAGGTAAATCGAATAGTCTAGATCACAAAGCAATAAACTTTTGCAATAAAATTCAATTTGAACAAAACTCGATTTACTACACATACATATTTAGTTGTAAATACTCTTTGCCCTCGATTTTGGCCGTTAATGGGTTTTAACCCGATTAACAAACCGCTAGTTTAAAACCCGGTCGCTTAATCATCTCTCGCAACAAGTAATAAACATGAAAATAGTCGTCGACAGCAAAAGAGGTATGTCTGTTTTTAAAGCAATCATCTGCCGATGGCCAGTCAGCCCGTGGCCCTGGAGCCTGTAACAGTTCCCGATATTTCGGGAAAATAGAAACTGATATCGTGTTATGAAACCTGTAATTAGTAATAATCAATCAATCAATCAATTTGCTCCTTCGTTATACTTTGCGTACTATCATTCGAGGTTGTCTTATGGCGTGTTTATATGGGGCAACTCTACCAACGTTAATGATGTATTTGTATTACAGAAGAAGTGTGTTGGGATATTGATAAATATAGAACAGAAAAGATCTTGCTGACCTCTTTTTCAAAGATTAGGTATATTAACCTTAACAGTGGCCGAAGCATGGCAGTATATCACATGCAATCTGTGATAAACCGTCCCGTGACATATTTATTTCAGTTGATAAAGCTATGTTGCCATTATTAATAATTTTTTTTATTGCAAATACTGAATCGATAAGATACCGCACTATAGTCTTTTTTCTTTTGTTTATTTGGTAATGAACTATTGTTATATATTTTGAAGAACAAGGATATCATGTACATTTAACAGCCACTGTACCTAAAATAATATTAGTGTGAGAATACCATTAATGAATAAATAAATAAATAATTTATTGAATGAACACGAAAGCCTTAAAGTCTATATTAAAGTCCTAGGTTACCATTCTCTAGGCTACCACCGCTCTTGTTTAATATAACCTATAATATATTTTATAATTCTATTAATGGCACAGTTTGACTATACGGTATTATGATATTCTATCAAAGCATCATTTGTTCGTAATAATTTTCAACGGTAATTTTCATTAGGATTTGCAATTTTCCGCAATGTGGCCATTATTTTCGTTCCATCAACAACGTGATTAATATACAGTTGTTGTTAAAATAAAATAGTTTGCGAATCGTGTGCAGCATGAAAAAAAGCATAACATGAATGAATCTTCGGTGCAGGAATAATTATAACCTTTTTATAATAAAAAGAAAACAACCACAAAACAACAACAAAAGTTTTATTGAAATCGGTTACCGGAAAGTGCGCGAAATTGGATTCATCTCCTAGTGTGCCGCTAAGGGGCGATGGAATATTTTCTTAAAATTTAAATGGGACCAATACTAAGGTACCTTCTTCCAACAAAAAATCATCAAAATCGATTCATAAATGGATGCCGGAGTAATCGTGTAGCACACAAACAGTAGAGTCGAATTGAAAACCTCTACCTTTTTGAAAAATAAGATAATATTTACCTGTCTAAACCATTTATTTACACACACATTAATTACATAACAAAACTGAGCTTCAAAGATTACTTATAAATGCAAAAATAAATTAAATTAATATATACATTAAATGATTTGTGTGTGGGCAATTACTGAGCTGCAGAAGTCGCCCAGCGCTGGTTTTCAGCCTGCCCCCGATCTTTGCAAATACATTTGTAATAGCGCTTAATTCGCAAACTTAGTACGTGGTAACATAATAAAACTAAATCTGAATAATTAATAAGTAATTCCTTTCCTCTGTGTAACAATCGCGAAAACCTAAGAACTCGATAATTCCTAAGATTAAATATTCTTTATTTAAACATCATTGTACATCATTTACTCCGCTGTAACTGCGTTTCTAATCATCTTCTGTATGAATTTACCTATCCTGTATATAGTATATTATGTGCATCCTAATTCTAAGCATCTATATTCTAAACCAATCTATCATAGTAAACATTGTTTATCTTGTTTAATTATCTATTTAATTATCTTATTTAAATTAATAACCTTTGTAAGTATAATATTAATTTAATTTAATATTAATTTTTTTTTGTGATTTTTACTATAGAGCAGTGAACAGAGCGGTACCCACGTTGAGGCAACAGTCGCTAGTTCGAGTTCAGTTGGGCGAAGGAATTTTTCCTTGTGTTAGTCCGACCTTTATATCAATAACATAAATTTGTAACTACAGTTCGGAATAGAGTGGTTTGCGTTAATATTAGACATCTGGCTTACTGTCCCTACTCAGTCAGCAGTGACCATGAGTCCTAAAAGTAGGTTTGTTTGTAAAAAAACAAATATACGCGATTTGGTCGAAAAATCATAAAAAAGACCGACCTCAAAAGTGCCTGGAAATACATCTATTTGCCAAGTTTCTTTGACATCGGTTACCGGAGAGAGCGCGAAACCGGATACATCCCCTAGTTTGTCATGCAAAGAGGTGGAATATTTTCTTCTAATTAATTTCAATTGGGACCAATATTGAGGTACCCTCTTTTCAACAAAAGTAGAATCATCAAAATCGGTCAACAAAATTATTTATGTTATTAGCCGGAGTATTCGTGTAACATACATACAAAACAAAATACAGTCGAATTGAGAACCTCATTTTTTTTAAGTCGGTTAAAAAAACCGTTTCATTTATAAAATAAAGTTTCTTTTCTGTGCGAGTTTATTACATTAAACGAACTTCAAGGAAGGTATACATCTAAGAGAGGATACCTTTCACTGAAATACCGTCTTTGTTGTAATATACTTTATTCTATATTTTGGATGTTTAACAAGCAGCTTCTTAACTACGGTAGTGTATTTAGAAGAAAATTTTGTTTTCATCTTTTTTGCCTTTAATTTCGGAATTTCAGAGAGAGGTATTATCCTCTCTATGAATATTACATGAAGTTAAGTAAATATACTCGGCATATTACGACATATTGTCACGATCGTTAATTATTTTGTCACATCTACAGTCTCACTTGTTTGTAAACATAGTTTTTCGAAGTGGTGCCGAAACTCAAACTTACCTTAAAACAACCTGAGAATGTCCAGGTGCAATCCTCTGCTCCTTTTTCCTCCTACGGCACTCACTATCTCTTTTCTCACTCTCACCGTATTTATTCCCATAGTTTTCGCGTATCGTGTGGTATCTCGGCTGGTAACTCTCCAGTTGCGAGTACAAGCGCGCGCGTGGCGCGGGCGATGGACCTCGTTGCGTCATAGAGTCGACACGTCCGTACTCCCCGGCAGTCGGAGCTACACTAACTTGTTGGTAAATTCTCTCAGCTACCCCCGGCCTACGCGTTTCCATCTTTTCGTCAACGAACGCGACTCGTGGAGGCTTCGGTTGCATTAGACTGATCTTTTTCTTCTTCGCCGTCGAAGTCACGTAGAAAAAGTAGCCGTTTTTATCCATTTTCGGTGCTGTTGCTTTTACCTGATGAAGAAATTTGATTTCATTAAGTTTATATTGAATTGATATTTAATTATTTTTTGTGAATTTACTCCAATAGGTTGCCATAATTATTAATAGAAAGATCGAACAGTTAGAAAAAAAAAGTCGTTGAAAACCAAATATAAAGATTCAACAACAAGCACATAGATAAATTCGTGAGGTCCGCTGATTTGTTCCGGGGCTTAGTTGGCATAGCGTCTGCCACGGTTTGTTAGGAGACGTCGGTTCGAATCGACGGAATTATTTCCAAGTGTTTGATCTTTGTATTAATAATTATAACAAATTTGGTTTCGTTAAGCTTTCAAATTGTACTAATGAAAACATTCTGTCGTATTGCAATTCGTTTAATGGAAAAGTGATATAAAATTGAAAAAAGCATTATATGCCGTTTGACTCGGGACAAAATATGACATAATTTTAAGTGATATATAAAACTATGTAATACCTTTATTTTGTACTTATTTTTTTTGTAGTTTATTTTGTCAGTTTGACATAGTTACTTTTCTATTATCTTTATTATTGAGAGTATGATATGTACATAAAGCACATTCAATAATAAAGTATATTTTATTAATGAAAAAACTACCAATGTATTTTCTACATGACATTCGTAATATAAGTTAGCCATGCTAAGAAGCCATCCAATAGTACATGCTCTGTAAGTGGCTTAAATAAATAAATAGTAAATATTATTTCATACAATTTTCAATATAAATCTTTTTCATTTTTTTAATACAATACCAAGTCACGAACTAGGCGTGCGCTTGGTGTTAAATAACACACCTATAACAATAGCAGTCAGAGGCGGCTCGTCCTAAGGAGCACCAGCACGAGCGTGCAGTGAACTCCCACTCCTATCCAACTTACCAAAATAAATTTATTAATTATGCTTTCTACTATACTATACTATGCTCTATACGAGGAGTGTGGGGTCCTATCGGTTCGCGGTCTCTTTCTACTCGGAGTTATGGTTCTGGTGCATCGTGAAGTGACTTCTTCTCTTAATTATTGTAAGTTACTCGAAAATAGGCTTTTTAAACTTCATCTACCAGCTATAAACTCCACTTTCGCTAGAAGATTTCCAAAATTCATGCATCCATATATATACAATAGAGTTAACGCCTTGTACAGCGTCAAGCTCAAATTCGGAACTTAAGCATAGGGTCAATATGTTGCTACGCACGTTGACATACAATGAAATAGAGGACTTGCTAAAGGAGGTGCGCTAGTTCACTGCCTCAATCCTTAATCCATACACGTGCACGCACGCACACACCCACCGACTCACAAGCACGCACGCACGCACGCACACACGCACGCACGCACCCTCGCACACACGCATACACACACACAATGCCATAAAGACACACACTCATCCTATATAAATGTATATATAAGGTAATTGGTATTGAATTAAGAATAGAATGAATATTATACATAATGCATTATACAATATATATATAATCTAATATAATAATATAAAAATATGATAAGATATAATAAAATAATGTATTATATAATAATAATAATTTTTGATAATATGTTTGTTTGATAATGTGTTTAATAATATGTACAATTTTTGAAAAAAAAAAAACTTTTTAGTAATAATAAACAGTAACAATGTTTTTATCGATTACCTGCGAGACAGGCTTTGCCTAGTGCAGGAATCGTAGGAAATTCTCTGTACGCGATATACGCTACAATTGAGTTGTGTTACCTGGTTCTTTGTCGTAACTAAATTGTAATGTGCCTGCACAAGTTCATTTGTAAATAAATTATTTTGTATTTTTTTTGAGCGCTCCGCGATGCGCTCCTACGAGCCGACATTGTTTACACTGTTCAGTACTGAATTCTATGAGTGCGAAAGAGAAATTTCTTTACGGCGCGACACGTGAAACAAAAGATTAGTATGAGGAAATTTAGCAATATTTGAGCGACGGTCCGCGCGAATAGGCAATCCGTATTTTTTTCGCGCTTCTTTTGTTGTGTTGTACAAAATTCTTATTATTCAATCGTTGTTAAAAAGCGTAGTGTTGTTTAGTGGCATTGTTTAAAATGAAACTCTATAATGTTAATTTCATTTTTTATTTAAAATATGTATAGGTCAATGAACTCCCACTGAAATCTTCCACGAGCCGCCTCTGATAGCAGGCGACTAGGAGCTTTAATCGCAAAAAAACTGAAGAGCGCTGCCACGGCACCCGTCACAAAAGTTGACAAGTCCACTGTGCCTGTAATTTTACCAGCACCCTTGACCCTGCTCACAATACTGTTTGGTGCCAAAAATAGATATATAGATAAACACTTTATTAACTAGTATGACACAAATACAGAATGAATACAACAGGAAAAATAAAACATTTTTGTCATAGCAGTGAAATGGCGCTGACTGTGCCTAAGCTCCCTAAGGCGCTGGTTTTCAGTCAGAACCAACGAGAGTTATTTGTAATGAAAGATCTAATAAAAGACTAGGAGGGAAATTTTTCATTAAAATAATAAATGTAGTAAAGTGTGAATAGTGCATCTAAAGTAACCTATTCAATGTTTAAGTGTAGCTGTAATAATGATTGTGAATATTTTTTTGTAAATAAATAGATAAGTTATCATGTTTTTTTAAGTTGTTTAAAACATAATCTTTATTTAAGCTTATTTATGCTTGTGGTTGTCAAGGCGTTACGTAATTCCAGTGGTAACATGTTTATTAGTTGGGGATCATTGTAATTAGAAGTTCTTTCACCGTATACATTATTAGCGCGTCTCGTCTGGAGTTAGCCTCAAATCTGCTAATTTTCTTGAAACCATTGGTCATTGTAATTCCATTGGGACTCCACGGAGGTCATATTGCAATTATGATAATATTTGTTATTCTGCTAAAATCTAGTCGCAATGGCAGTTCAGTCGGTGGAATTTCAATGATGGCATTCATTCATTCAATCACGAACGAAGTGTTGCCTTACGAAAACTACCGTGATAATTACTATACATATTTATCTTAACTTTTATCACATTTAATCAACGATTTAGTCTATATACATAATATTAGTACACTTGTCGCGTGCAATAGAATAGACGACTAGGTTCACATAAATTTATTATATAATGAGGGAGAAGAAAAGGTAAACAAAGCGAAAAGGAAGGCTGTAACAATAAATATAACAGTATAAAACACAAGTACAGTGATATTAAAACACTCCCTACTTAAATTGCTTATAAAACAAATGGTAAAAAAGAACTTACCCCAAAAGGGCCGTAGTTTCTACAAATATTAGTTAGGTTAGGTTATATACCAAGTATGTTTTTAACACTATTAGATAAGAGTTTAATTGAAAACTGGTAAACTGATCACAATTCAGGTGAAGACGAGCAGGAGTGCTTGCTTCAGATGACGGAATGAAGCAAAGTGATAATGGCAAGGCAAAAGAATTAGAAAACAATTCAAATTTTCAAAAGTAAGTGGCCAGGAACATAAAAAAAGGGTAATAAAAAGGTGTGATGACGACGAAAGAGGTCGCATTGAAGAGCAGAAGACCAAAAAAACTGCAATGGCAGTTGAATAGTAGTAATCTAGACGCTGACAAGTCCCTCCTCCTAACTTTTCGAAAAATACCAAAATACAAAATCCAGCCATTGACACTCTATCCGACACAACTGAGATGATTTAAAATTAGCAGACTTAGTCAAAAGTACATAAATAATAATAATAATTTATTGTACATAAAAAAAACACGTTACATGGCATTAATTAACATTAAACAGTCAAGTCAAAATCAAATTCAACTGCCTTCGTGGCCTAACGGTTACCATGCCGGACTGCCACGCAGAGGTCCCAGGTTCGATTCCCGGGCCGGGAGAAATAGTTGTATGGCTCACAATTATTTCTCTCGTGAGTTTGGATGTAATTTGTGGTTGTCTATGTGTGTGTCCATGGTACCCGCGACACAGGGTTTCCCTAGTGCGGGGCTATGTTGGGTGTGAAAAAAAAAAAGAAAAAAAAGATTTTTATTTCATAGGTAAGCAAATTACACTCTAAGTCGTCATGCTGATTACACTCTACGTGCTCGTTCGTAAGGCACATTCCCCTGAGAAGAATGAGCAAGAAACTCTTGGGGTGCTCTTTTTAAATATACATTTGAATACATTTAAATATTTCCTTCTTCTTAGTGTCTAGGATGCTAGTCACTGTTCGCGTGCTCACAATGAGTAATTAGTTAATTGATGAGACGTGGTAGAATCTGATGTCGAAGGTCAAAACCCACTTTGGGCCACTGCGCCACCAAAGTAAGCAGTAGTAGTAGATTTTATCTCGCCCATAAAGTTTCCGGTCCTCGACTTTAATATCGTAATATCAAATTCCAACGCCCTTATATCAAAGAATAAAATATTGCACAATAATTCCTTCCCCGCATTGCATTTCAGTGTAATATTTTTCCAGTTGCAATGCAATAGCTACCTTTCGAAAAGTGGTGGACGTCAAAACAATGGCAGGCTTATCGGAAACATTTCAAAGGTGCAAAGCGAATTCGATACCAATATTCACTCTGCGATCCTGAGATTCGCTATACTCTACACTAGATAGACAATTGACGACGTAAATAAAACGTTATTTCAACTTTTTGTTATTCATGGAATTATATAATTGTTTGTATGTTAACTAAAGTACACTGCCCTCCTTATCATAGAAAAAAGTTTATTTTCTACCATCACAAATTACAAAATTCTTGTTACATACATTAATTATTATTTAAGCAGTTTATTTTATTTTGCGACACACACGTCCATCACTCATCTCAGCTCAGGGCTCATTGAAAACCAGCGCCACAGTCAATTGCGGCTGTGGCATAAGCTGAATGAAGTCCTTTTGCATACGCCACAACCGCGCACATGACAGTACAACATTTGTAGTGGTTATATTTAGTATTTTTCTGTTTTGCTCTTTGTTTGTTATTGTCTTATTTTATTTTAAGTTTGTTAATTACGTCTTTTTGTTTTGTTTTGCTTGTCTAAGTGGTATCAATTATTTTTTTTGTGTCTATGTGTTGTGGCGTTGCAATAAATGTCTATTCTATTCTATTCTAATAAGCACTAGTTGTTTTTATTATCTTATTATAGTTTGTGAGGGAGTTGGAACCTAAACGTCGAAACCTTTGCTGGATAGCTTCCAGGCTCAGGGGAGCCTGGAAGCTATTCAGAGCTCAGGGGATTGGTAGGGACCAATGGGCATAATTATGATTTAAAAGGTAAGCTCTTACTGTATCAAGCTTATACATCTTGGTATTGCTGACGGGACTTTTAAAATGAAGAAGGAACTTTGAGTGAAATGTAGAGCAAAGAACGAGAAACTACTTTAAGGAAAAAAATTAAAAAATGTTATCGATCCCAAATTAAACATTGTGACGTACTGTCCTCAGTATCAGGCTGGATTTCCACCAGAAATGTGCGAGGTAGCGAGGCGGTGCGAGGATGTGTAGCGGTACTGTGAAACGGTGTGATGTTCTCCACCAAAGCTTTGCGAGGATGCGTTACGAACTTTTTTCAGCTATGCGCGGGCGGCGTAAGGGGTGAGCGGTGGCGATATGTCAGTGTCAGTTAGTGCCATACTTTCAGTAGCTCTAGTTTCCTACACCGTTTTGCACATATTCCTCGCCCGCATCCCTCGCACACATTTTTCGCTATTTTGTCCGTACAAACACTTAGCTCCGCTAACCCTTTTCCACCGGAGGTGCGCTAAGCGAGGCTAGGAAAATGAAGTAATCCTATTGGTGGATTTTTACCTCGCACACTGCTTCGCTATGTCGCACATCTCAGGTGTAAAGGCAGCCTCAGTCTGTGAAATTATTAAATTACCCATGGGTCTTAAAATTATAAATGACAAACATTTTCAAACTAAAATTGAGATTTTTGTTATTGGAAAAATGTTGCTACTCAGTTGAAGAATTAAAAAAAATATATTAACAATGTTGTAAATTATTATTATGTTATTTTATTGTATAATGTAAACTGTTTAAACAGTTAGAAGTTGATGTTCAAACACAATTGTATATTGTATTATGAATAAATTAATTTAAAAAATCACTTAACATTGAAAAAAAAGTGTGTGTGTGTGTGTGTGTATGTGTGTGTGGGTGTGTGTGTGTGTGTGTGTGTGTGTGTGTGTGTGTGTGTGTGCGTGGGCGTGTGTGTGTGTGTGTGTGTGTGTGTGTGTTAGTGTGTGTGTTTGTGCGTGTGTGTGTGTGTGTGTGTGTGTGTGTGTTTACTTGCACGGGCGCGATACATGTTTAGTTAGTAGATGTTATATAATTACGTTAATATTTCAAGTACTCTTTCGGTTTCATCGTAATTCTGGCCATTTAGTCATTTTATTTTTGCATTCTTTTCAGGAATTTACTATATTTAATTTTATAAAATTTTACAATGTCCCACTTCTAAAGTGATAGACCCCAACGCAAAACAAATACTAACGACATCTGGCTGCATAGATATATATAATAGCTAACGTAATCAACATTTTTAGCGAAATTGTGTATATTAACATAATCTGGGATCAGGCCAATCACATCTACAGTCCCCTATAATCGGTTTTATCATATCTTATTTAGTTTTAGTTTTATTGTTAAACAACATCAACGTAACTGACATTTTTCGGATAACAATAAAAGTCTAGATGCCAATATCTTAAAAGTTACCGAGCACTCATACCCTTCAAAACCGGATGATTCATATTTCATTTCATATTTCAGATGTAATTAATTCCACAAACTTTTGAGATCGGTTTTTTTATACAAAATGTTATAATTATTGAACTGCCTCTGTGGCCGAACCGTTACTGTCACGCAGAGATCCCAGGTTCGATTCCCGGGCCGAGAGAAATATTTGTATGACATACATATATTTCTCTCGTGAGTTTGGGTGTAATTTGTGGTTGTCTATGTGTACGTCCATGGCACCCGATACACAGGGTCTCCCTAGTGCAGGGCTATGTTGAGTGTGTGCGTTATTATTATTATTTAGTTAGTTACATGATTACGGTATAAAAACTTTATAAAGCAAAAATAACTTATGCAATACGCAAATAAAACCCTAGATAAAGAAAATTTCAAATGCGACGTTACGATCTTCATTCTAAATTGACCTGTGTTAGTGAAATAATAAAGCATTGTCCATTGCTGTTTCCGTTGTCAGTGATCGTTGTCTAGGCTTTCAATACCACATTGAATGTGACGCGCTGTCACCGATTTGGCTTTGGACGCATACATGTCGTTTTAATAGCTGCATGGAGACGACATACCGATAGGCAGAGTAGTGAACTTATTGTAGCTTGGATTTATTGGTGACTTTCTTAGTAATTATCACTAAATAACTAAACTAACTTTAAGTAAGGGAGAAAACAAACTCAAGTCTTCAAAGCTCTCTAGATATTTAATTTTCTAACAGACTTCAAAAAACGAGGTTCTCAATTTGACTGCATTTTTTTTGTTTGTATGTTACGCGATGACTCGGCATTTGTGAACCGATTTTGGTGATACATTTTTTTTAAAGAAGGTACTTTAGTAATGGTCCCATTTAAATTTGAAGAAAATATCCCTCCGCTAAGGGTAGCAAACTAGGGGATGAATTACTTTTGAGGTCGGTTTTTTTAGTACTCTGTACTGAGATTATTTATTATTAAATTAAGCAACGGAATGGGACTAATGTGCGTCTGGTGATAAGCGACACACCTGTCTATGTCAGTTTCAATAACACTCAGAGCTTCAAGTCGCAAAAAAAAAAACACATTATCAAGCTTTTGTATTGGGTCTTTCAGGCTTTAATCCCTGTAAGCGACACCTGTGGGAGATCTATGAAGCTTTTGACTCGGCCGGTACCTTTATAGGTACCAGAGACTAATGTAAGATGTCATCATAATATTCATTTTTATAAAAGATCACGATGTTTACTACCATGATGTTCATTTTTATTTCATTCAAATTAATATCACGTTATTTATTAATACAAAAATAGAACATTAACATTTCTTCGATCTGACAGGACAATATTGAATCCGTGCCATATGGCCCTTGTTTGGCCAATTATAACAAATTAGTGGAGTAATTTTAGTAACAGTAGAGCTCCTTGTGAAAGAGTTCGTCAGGAAAGTACTCCCACCTTAATTACCTATTTCTGCCGCCAAGCAGTAATGTGAGCATTAATGTCTTCCAGTTTTGAAGGGTGAGGGTGCTGGTGAAATTGCAGGCACATGGGACTTGTCAGAGTGTGACGGGCGCAGCGGCACTGCCCTTAAGAGGGAGCAGAGGAAAAATTCCTAATCTTCGATTCGATTTTAGAGGGGTATATCCACTTTAAAGTTCTAAATAAAATATTGTATGAGTAACTACACGACATATTCAAGCATAGACATTAATCAGAAACATAAAACAATAAAGTTTCCTCGATAGATAATCACGAAATGACCTCTAATTTTCACATTTTTTCGATTTATCCTCGAAATGCTTCAGGTTATTAGGACAAAAATTAGATAATTAATTATATTTATGCATGATCGACAACAGTCACTACGGATTTTTTTTAATCCCTTCAGTTTTAGAGTTATTCCGCTAAAACGAATTTGGTACTTTTAATGCGCAAAATTCAACATCTCCTGTCGCATGTCACGCGAACTTCAGGCATATATTCGTTTCATAAATTTGGGCCAGCGTCAAAACTTTTTTGGCATGCTCCCTCTTAAGATCTTTGCGATTTAAAGCTCTGAGCGGAACTATAACTGTTATGGATAGGCGTGTCACTTACCATCAGGCACACGACTTGTTCGTCCTTATTATTACTAAGACTTAGTATTATTAAGGGCATGTCTCTAAAATGGATAACTTTTCAGGAGAGGCGAAAACGAAATTTGTCGACAAATTTTTTGTGTTTAAATAGTAAAGTTATATAATTTCACACAATATACATTATTTCTTCATGTAGTTCGTGTTATTTTTAAAACTTTCAAATGATAAAATCACTACATCCGATTCATATCAATTCCGAATCGGAGGAATGACGGTCCGAAATGTCGAACGATATTTGTATTTTCTCGTATTCGAATCGGTCTTAGTGCACAAGCCACATCCGAAGTGGGTTCGAGTTTTCTAGAATTGTATTGTCTCGGATTCGGAACGAAGCAAGTGCGCGAAAGCGCTTAGTCTATCCTTAAGTGTAATAATGCTTACCTATGAAATAAAGATTATTTTGATTTTGATTTTTTGATTTTAAGGATCGGTTGTTGACTATCCAAGCTGACAGTGTAGCTTCGCTATCCAGAGTACTCTGCGACGATGTTATCGCGCCTTCGCCCGCGGCGTCTTTCTGAATGCTAACTGGCCACTCAATGCAGCAAAGGCTCTATCTACGACATCTGTGACGAGAGCACTTTGATGCCATGCTACCCCTGCAGGTATTTTTCTCCACCATTTAGATTGCCGTCTCGTGTTTTGTGGGTTTTAATTAGGGACGGTTTCATAGGGAAAGTTCTTAGGAGTTGAATTTAAAATGAAGGTGTACCTTAACTGTATAATATTGGTCTTGTTACTTATTTTCTACGAGTTAGTATACTTTATGACTACACAGTCTAGACAGGAGTTTTATTATATATATTTATTACCCGGAAAAGTACTGCCACCTTACCTATTTCTGCCGCCAAGCAGTAATGCCAACATTACCTACTGCGTTCCAGTTTTGAAGGGTAAGGATGCTGGTGAAATTATCTAATTAATTTAACTGCCTCTATGGCCGAAGGGTTGCCATGACTGCCACGCAGAGGTAACAGGTTCTATTTCCGGGCCGGGAGTCATAATATTTGTATGGCCTACATTTATTTCTCTCGTGAGTTTGGGTGTAGTTTGGGGTTGTCTATGTATGTATCCATGGCACCGGCGACACAGGGTTTCCCTAGTGCAGTGCTATGTTGAGTGTGTGCGTTATTATTGTTAATTACAGGCACATGGTCTTATCAACTTATGTCTCAGGGTGACGGGCGCAATGGCAGTGCCCCTCAGGTCTTTGCAATTTAAAGCACTCAGTGTCACTGCAAATGTTATGGACAGGCATGTAGCTTACCTTCAGGCTACGACTTGTTCGTCCCGTCACTTGATATTATAAAAAAAAAAATTCGGATCCAAATGACACTATTGAAACTATTATTTTCGAGTTCATGAGACGTGTAAAGGGCCCGAAACGTTGGTTTATTTGAAAAAACAAATTAAGATACGAAAAAAAATCATTGCCTATGTGTGACAATCGCGTAAACCTACGAACTCGGTAATTTGATACTCTTAGATTTTTCTTAAAGCAAAACAGATAGTCTGTCCCGTAACGAATAATGGAGAATTACAATGTCCATCTATAGCAATTGTTTCGGACAATCCCTTTTCTAGTCTGCAATTGTTTCAAACAACTTCTTACAGTGCAGTGACTGGTATAATTGGAACCGGGCTCGAGTGCAAACAGTAAGAAGAGCGGGAGCAAACAAATCTTTGCTGCAATCCCCACAAGAGGTCGGACACTGGACGAATATTTGTCATCCATTTCTTTTGATACTATTGAGCTGGGTGTATTTTATTTTATCTATGGGTTAGTAGTATAATTCATTTCACTTATTAAAAAAGAAAGAAACTGAAAGGGGTATAATAATAATAATAATAATAACGCACACACTCAACATAGCCCCGCACTAGGGAAACCCTGTGTCGCGGGTGCCATGGACACACACATAGACAACCACAAATTACACTCAAACTCACGAGAGAAATAATTGTAGGCCATACAACTATTTCTCCCGGCCCGGGAATCGAACCTGGGATCTCTGCGTGGCAGTCCGGCATGGTAACCGTTCGGCCACGGGGGCAGTTAAGTATAATATAACTGGATTAAACATAAATTTGAAGTTAAGTACCTGTAGAGCTCTTTGAGAAAGAATTCGTTCAAGGACGTACTGCCACCTATTTCTGCTGCCAAGTAATAATGTATGCATTACAGCATTCCGGTTTTGAAGCGTAAAATTACAAGCACATAGTACTTGTCAACAACAAATGCCTCAGACTGACAAGCGCAGTGTTCCTCGGATCTTTGCGACTAAAGCTCTGATTGCATTGCAACTGTTATGGACAGGCGTGTCGCTTATCACCAGGTGCACGATTTGTTCGTCCCTTCACTTGGTATCATAAAAAATAAACGTATTAATAACCGAAACTTAATTTTCGCCATTTATTGCACTTGAGTCTCCGACGGTACGATTGCCGAAAAATATCACCCCTCGTATATAAAGAGACAATATCCAAAACAGAAATTGTTTGAGAAAAATATATACTATAGAATCTTAAAGTGTAAACGGAGACAATTATCTGGAATCCGTCTATTTTCACAACCAATTTTTTTTCTCACCAGTAATACTTCTAGGATAGAACGGCAAATAGGTTATCAAAACATACATCTTAAATTTATAACACATAACAAAGTATGTTTAGAATGTTGTAGAAGGGAATTCCAAATCTCTCCCTCCGCCTCCCCAGGGTACATCCGGGGGAGTCTATGTCAATATTTGCACTGATGACAAACAAATCAGAGACAAAGACGATTCATGTGCAAGATAATTTGCCAGGTGTTCTTATACGCTTTGAACAAAGTTCGGGAAGTTTAAGCTGTTGGATCTAGAAAGACTCACTGTGTATTCTGTGAATCTTGTCAACTGTACTTTGAATTTTTGGATATGTTGATACTTTGTTAGAGTCGAAGGATAAACTTTCCTTTTAAACCTGACTCAAAAGCGGGGTAGTTAATACCATTTAAACAATTTATTTTCACACACACATATAATTCAAAAAAGTTATAATAAACAGAAATGAGAAAAAAAATATACTTACAATTTACAGAAATAATTATAAAAAACAAATTAAATCAAATTAAAAAACATAAAGTATGTGTGTGAAATGTAGAAATCTATTTGCAGTGATTTCAACCACAGTATTACAATATCTTTTGTAAAACTGTGATTTCAATATGAAGCATATTGAAGAAGATGCAAATATGATATACAGCCCGACTCGGCCATGCCAGGTCTACATGGTCAATCAAAAACAAACATCAAATAAAGATAAAATTATCGACGAAAATACTAATAACATTTTTTTTTCTAATATATTTAAAGCTATTTTAACAAAAGTAATTTTAATTTTTTTCTTTTGTTTTGCTTTATTTTGCAATTGTTTAAGTACCCGCAGCGTAACTTACATTGTCTATGATACTTTAGTTTTATAATTAATACTAACTATCACAATCTACTAAACATAACCTAAAGTATTTTACATTGTTCTTTATTGTGTCCATTTCGACGTTATCACTTTGACCTACGTCTTCATTATGAATTTATGAACGTGTCGTTTTGCAGGAACGGTGGGCCTCAGCGTAACTTAAATTGTCTATTGTCTATGGTACATTAGGTCTAAATACTACATGTTGCAAATAAAAACAAAATTTGGACCCGTAGGTAGGTTTATCATAATGCACACATTATTCTAGTAGTCTCACTTATCTACTTTATCTACTATTATTTTGTTAGGCTATAGTAATTACAGGAGACTGTGCCCCTCAGCTTTTTGGGATTTAAAGCCCTGGGTGGCACTACAACCGACATGGATGGAGGTATGTCGCCTACCACCAGACGCATAACTTGTTCGTCCCCTTGCTTGATATCATAAAAAAAACAACGTTGGACTTTGCGCATCCTTAATTTAACGTAAATTAGTTTTTACGCTTATAATTTTAGTCATTTATATCTTTAAAAAAAGAATCTTAACACCAAACAAAAAGAGTATAATTTATAAAAGCAACAACTGTAGGTATAACAATAATTCGCGACGCTACCGATTAATCAGCTACAAGTGAATGCACTTTTGAGTTTGCGCGAACACGTCGTATGTTAATGCATTTCTCGCGTGATGTTCCCCTCCTCCTTTAACAGGCAATGGGTTTAAGGATGAGGTTACACTGGGAGAATTAAATTTGCGAATTTCGACGAAAATCGATGACCATTTCTTTTACAATGACAAGAAAACTAGTTTTATTGATACGTGGTAAAAATAGCCCGTTAATTTGTGTTTTACAGTTGTTGATTGTCATATACTAACTTTCAAACTAAAGTAAAAAAACTTTCAGTGTATTGTAGAAAAAATGTCCGCCTGGGAAACTATGAGGCTCTTGCACCATATATTTAAAAGGATTTATTGGTTTATAGCTTGCCCTTTAAGGCATATATATGCGTTAAAAAATTCGCGCACTAGTATGAGTTTAGTTACATACAAATTTGTTAAGTATCACATTCGTACACAAACAAGCCTTGGTTTGTTATTATATATATATGAAAAATAGTACCATTCCTTAAAAATGTGTGACATTTGCTAAACCTAAGAACTTGACAAAGCTGTGATACTTCAACTTAAATTATTTTAAATCACAATCTTTCTTCTTGTCCAATAAGACTTAGGGTAATAGGTAGGAAAAATACATAAGTAAACCATGTTCAATCACCGCCCATTATACACAAACCAGTAAAATTTGTGTACAGAACTGAGTGTATAACAAACCTAAAAGTCCTTCTAAATTAGGTAAGATGCTTTATGTAGGTACAAGATTCTATTATGCTTAAATGTAATATTATGTTTCATCTAGAAAATCGTCTGGAAAACGTTTCTTGGAACCGTGATGTAAAACGAAATGTACAATATGACATTTAATACCATCTTGTCATAACGATTACATGATTTTGTATTTGAAATTTGTATTTATGTATAACTTATTGTACACTCAAACAAAAATATGGTAAAATATGTAATAACAACGAAGGACATACGATTCGTAGAAACTAGAGTTATCCAAGAAAATTTACAAAATTAAGTAGACATGTGAAACTTCCCAATAACGTCGTGGTAATATGACCAAGTTACAACCATGATATTTTAGAAGCGTAGAGCCCGGGTCTCAAGGACAGTGGCACAATATAATACAACGAACGAAGGTTTTACAAAAAATCCTGAAAAATACGAAAATACATTTCCTTTTCCGGTGCCACGTACCAACGTCAATATCTAAAGCTACACATTAACGAATCTTTCCAACAATATCTCCCGCTAACGAAAACGGAAAACATTGTGATGAAACTTGCATGTCGCAGAAGATTCCCAACTCTAAAGGTACCTACAAAAGTCCCAACCCGCCATAGACCAGTCTGGTAGATTATGGGTCTAGAGTCCTTTCCTTAAAGCAAATCCGTAACCAGCGAACCAATGAATAGGTACCGAAATGTGGGTATAAATGTTGTTCTGAAAGTTCAAGTTATAACAATCTAGCATTACATTATGAAAACTTGACTTTAAAATGAAGTTAAGATGTTTAGAGTGTGTAAGTGATTGTAGATCATTATGATTACTGCCATCCAGCCTCTTCAAAATGTCCACTGCAATTACAATAACCTAAAAATAGCCTGTTTTGGTAAAATCAGTCATAATATGGGTCAATATAGACAACGTTATTCTCAGTGCATCAATTTTCATTCAATTGTCATTTTTATTCTAGTGAGGAGACGAAGAAATAGTGCGCCTGATATTAAGCTCAAAATCGTAAAGATCTGACAAGCACTGTCACTGCGTCCGTCACCCTGAGACATAACTTAAAAAGTCCCATGTTCTTTTTTTTAAATTTTACTAACACTCTTACCCTTCAGAACTGGAATGCAGTAATGCTCATGTTACTTTTTATCGGCAAAACTTTGATATATGTATATGCTGTATTATATGCCAGGGGTATTGATAGTATAATAACAATAAAAAATCCCATGAAATCCCGGGTAAACTGCCTCCCCAGAAATCGTACATGAAGATTAACAATGTTAAATAGTGTAACTCCTATGAGAGACTGGAGTTCAAAGGCAACTAGACTAATAGCACTAGACCCTCATCCTGAGACGTAAAGGTGACTCATGTACCTGTAGTTTCACCAAAATACCCTTCAAATCCGGAATCCAGTAATACTTATGTTACTGTTTGCCAGCAGAAATAGATACAGCAGTGGCGCGTTTCACTTGTGTGAAAATGAAATAATCTAACTTTAAAAGAACTCCACATTTTCTGTAAGTTTCAATTGGATTTCGGTTAAACACCTTTAGCCGACCTTTAGCAACGATGCAAATGCGATATAGTAGCGATGCAAACGCGTGACTGCATTGATACAAATGTGATTTATAAGCGATCAATACAAATACTAGACAGGATGAACATCCACACGTTACACTCCTGACAAATTTCTTTCACCTTCTCCATTCGCAGCAATCTCTTTCTACATGCCTGTTTGTGCTTGGTACTTTTAATAATATTTACTTTTGTATTCCACAAAGATAAGTTTTCGGTCTACACTTTGTTTTTTATTCATCGCAGTTAGAATATTCCTTTGTATTCTTTACAAAACTCTGCCGGGATAATGAAAGTCTTGTTTCTTTGATGTTTATTAAAAAAACTTAAGAGTTCTTATATTAAAGTCAACATCCTTCATATTTCATTTTAAACTTTTAACATGATGTTTTTATGTTCGTACTTGTTTTTATGGTGCAGTCATAACACCATTTTATTATTAAACCTCGAGCAAATATTATCTGTTCTTATTTGACATATTTTTTATAGAGTATAAACATATTGGCTTTGACAAATTCCGTCGTCGTATTAGTGTTGTAAAATACTTTAGTCCGGGAGTCTATATTTATAAAGTCGACTCAATTTTGCACGACTCGGTGGCCTAAAACACACACGAGTCGAGTGCAAGTCATCGGAGCACCCACTCGAGTCTGAGAAGAACTCGAGTCGTAAACCGAACTCGAGTTCGGAAACTCGACTGGAAGTGACTTCTACTCTACAAAGTCTCGAATACGACGTTCAGTTTTAATAAACAACTATGCCCACGAATCAAATAAAAAACAAATCCCATTGTGGTGATTTTTAAGAAGAAAAGATGTTAATACTAAATGATACTACAGTAATTATACTACTATACAGTTTAACACACCACAAAACCACTCAGTAGGTACTTACTAGACTCATACTCTACTCCTTACATAAATAGACTCGACCACTAATGTCGAACTCGAGTCTTTTCAGAAATTTGATAGACTCGTAATACATTGAGCAGTGGAGTCAGGAAACTGATATTATAAACTAAAACAAATGTAATAATATATTTTTTTTAATAAATAAATAACGCACACACTCAACATAGCCCCGCACTAGGGAAACCCTGTGTCGCGGGTGCCATGGACACACACATAGACAACCACAAATTACACCCAAACTCACGAGAGAAATAAATGTTAGCCATACAAACATTTCTCCCGGCCCGGGAATCGAACCTGGGACCTCTGCGTGGCAGTCCAGCATGGTAACCGTTCGGCCACGGAGGCAGTTAGAAAGCAGTACAAAAACCTATACATCGATTTTCATACCAAACGGAATTTTGACGTTTGGTTGCGTCGTTCAGACCTCGCGACATTTAGATACTTTCATCTTTGAATTGTATTAGGAATGGATTGATTGATTCAATGTTTACTTCCTTATTCCATCCCTTTCCCGCACATACCTTACTCGCACGTAATAGCGAGACAGCGTCATCCAACTGGTGACACCTAGCGGACGAGGGAGTAAACTCTCGCATCCGCCCTGTTAAAATTTCGCCGACGAATGCAATGGCCGCTCGCGCAACCGCCTCTTTAAATTGATTGTGAAAAATCATAGTGTAATCATACTAATCTGAAAACTACAGTGAACGATAGTGGACATACGTTTTAGTGAATTTTTAACATGAAGAATCGCTCCCTGGGCGAGGCAAGCAGCAGCCGAGACCGCTCAACTCACCGACAGAACGGCCACGCGGTTGATTTCAAGAGGTATTATGCCAGCTTACCTACTTATTATTTGCTCCAATCAACCATTATAATTATTCATATTACAGTCCACAAATCGAAGGAAGGGATCGTTTGCATTCCTCGCATGGTTCGCCGGTTTGGGCTACCCGCAACCAAAATCACAGGTAATAATAGTAATAATAACAATAATAATAATTTATTCGCACTCACAAAAGGAAATTTTGTATAATTATAGATTGGTTATTAGTTAAGTTAACTACCTTAAGCGAGAGACTGGAGTACATATTATGGAACTACAGACCTACAAGCTCCCACCCTTCAACAAACCAGTTTCTTTTTTAATAAATATAAATACGATATGCTGTAAACAAATGTGGTGATCACGGAATAAAAAAAACAATGGAAGTGTCATAGGCCTCGATTACTATCGGAACCGCCAAAACTCACACATTCTTAATTGGAAACACTACAAAATCATGATATTAATTGGTCGTAGTTTCAAATTTAAAAAGAAATAACAAATCTGGATTGTTAATATAATTTAAACTTTACCCTGTTATTGAAAGTTCAATACCATCAATACCTCTTATTACAAGTTACGACGTTTTGATATTATATTGAAATTTCAATCAATGTGCTGCCATCTAGCGGTTTATTCTTTGAACGACGACGAATTGGAGTTATTAATTTAGTCCTGCGAATAAGAAGCGACCATATTGCAAGGGTATAAGCTTTACTTTCGTTTATTGTAACAAAAAATATTTCGATAAACAGAACATTGAAAATTGATTAAAATAAGTATTTCTGATATGAAATATCACCTCGGGTAATATTGTTAGTGCGCTTATCACTTTTGGAATCCAAAACAGCACAATAAGTTAAAAAAAAATATTTTTTCTAGGATATTAGAGAATTTGCACGAAAGAATGCCACAACCATACCATACAAAGCGAAAATATATAATAATTGGCACGCGTCAGACGCTAACTGACCATTTCTACTGTATTTATTGTTCTGTGGTGGTGACGAGTTGAGTACGTGTGCGCAAGGACGTGTATACTTAGTGTGTGATGTGGTGTGTGGTGGTGTGGTGAGGTGTACATATAGCTGGTGCCACGTACATAATCTTTAGCACAAAAACATTTCCTGTTTAAATTCGTAAATTATGCTTTCAAATATTTTACGGAAAAGGCTATGTTCATAGTATAAACATGCGAGGGGGACGTCAGTAGGAATTGATTGATTGAAATCAACGATGGGTTCAGTGTAATTTTACAACGAACCTTACCTACCCCTGTGACATATAAGCACATAATATGTACATATGCCTATATTGGTATTTTTTTATAGGTACATGTATACAATACAGACATGTTTAAGATATTAAGCAACGGGACGAACACGTCGTCATGCGCCTGGTGATATGGGACACACCTGTTCATACCAGTTGCAGTGTCACTCAAGATTTTAAATCACAAAAATCTGATTGGCACTGCTACTGTGTCCGTCACCCTGAAACATAAGCTGACAAATCCGATGCGCCTGCAATTTCACAACCACCCTTACCTTTTAAAACCGGAATGCAGTAATATTGATATTATTGCTTGAAGGCAGAAATATTTACGTGGCAGTATTTCTCTGGACGAACTTTTCACAAGGAGCAGAGAGGCAGTAAACTGCCTGAAATAAAGTCAAAACTAAAGTTATTACACGCACTGTAAATTTACATGGGTAGTTCAGAATATAGTCCACGGACATGTGTACAATCCAGTAAACGTTATCTATCCATCGAAATATTAACAACAAAATTCCAAATGTTAATTTTAATACATAATACATTAATTTTATGTCTGAAATAAGACAAGTAAATACGGTCACAGCTAATACTGAGCCCGTGAAAATAAATATGTATATCTAGAAGTAAACAACTATTACAGTAAAAGAATAAATACACTTTTCTTGCCAGTTATATGTAACAATTTTTTTTTAAGAGGAAGAGAGTTGTTATGTAAATTCACTTTGAGGAGAAAAATAATTATACTTCTTGATTTTATACTCCGGTTTTGATGTACTCGTACTAAGTATACTATAGTTTTGTAATTGTGAGTGTAACCTAGCCAACAAACTGCTTTCGTAGTTTGGCGAGAAATTGTATTATGTTTTCTTGTATGAAAATAAATAAATTCAGCTAATTATTATACCAACCATTTCACTAACACTGTTAAACATTGTAGTTTCTGAATTCAAATTGGTTTGATAAAGTAACAATTTTTACTATCAGAAATATATTTAATGAATAACCTAACCTCAGTACAGAGTACTAAAAAAACCGATCACAAAAGTACGTAGAAGTACATATAATTACCAAGTTTTATTGAAATCGGTTACCGGAAAGCAAACCCGGATTCATCCCCTAGTTCGCCACTATACGGGACTTGATACAGGAGAATGATAAAGGTAATAAAAATCGGTTCTCACTACTCAAAGTATATTGAGAGAGAAAAACGCCTTGAATTGGAGAATAGCAAAATCAACCATTAAAATAATTGCTCCTTATAATAAAATTTAGGCGCTATTTATAAAAATGAATTTTCATGCATGAACAGCCACTCTTAGAGGTAGATAATTTTCTTCAAAATAAAATGGACCACTATGGAGGTACCCTCTTTCCAATAAAGAAAAAAAATAATGAAAATCGGTTCATAAATACCGGAGTTATCGTGTACATATTCAACTGCCTCCGTGGCCGAACGGTTACCATGCCGGACTGCCACGCAGAGGTCCCAGGTTCGATTCCCGGGCCGGGAGAAATGTTTGTATGGCCTACATTTATTTCTCTCGTGAGTTTGGGTGTAATTTGTGGCTGTCTATATGTGTGTCCATGGCACCCGCGACACAGGGTTTCCCTAGTGCGGGGCTATGTTGAGTGTGTGCGTTGTTTATTACATACAAAAAAAAACATACAGTGGAAATGAGAACCTCCTCCTTTTTTTTAAAATCGGTTAATAATATAGATTGTACAGTACAATTATTTTCTTAATGCGGCAGGATCCACCGGTATGCGCTGGTATCCCCCGGTGTGCGCCGGAGTCTGTGTGACTTTTCGACTGTAATATCGTAATAAGCCCTGTAACTCTCAAGTTAGGTCACAGTTGTATTTTCCATCATCCAATTCCGATTTTTATTCTCACTTGTTTACTGTTCATGCGGTCAGACTTTGGAACGCACTTCCCACTGTTCATGATAGTAAATTCTTAGCTATCGTCAAAACGAGAGCCAAGGACCACTATTTATCCTCTGATCCATCCATTTTATAGATATTATAACAATGAAATATGTATTTATCGAAGTATTTCTATAGTCTGTAGTAATTTAAAATTTTTGCTATTGTTTTTTTTCTATTATTTTATTATGTAATTGAATTTTGTTATTTATTTACATAAATTTAAATTGAAATGAAATGATACAATTGCAATCATGAATCAAACAAGTACTGTTGCCTGCAGTCGATAATGTACTGCTTTGTTCGTTTTATTCCTGGAGGCATTATCGCATAATGTTAATAACATTACAACATTTAATGATGACAAATAAAATTGTAGAAAAGTAAGGTTCCACATTGCGTGACTACTGTTTCGCATTCATAGACAATTATCACATTCTAAAATGAAATTATTAAATTAACAAGTTTATAAAGCTAGTTTTGGCAACTCCACATAGTTGGTGCGAGGTTAGATTATGAAAGGCGACAACAAAATGACAAAATGGCGGACGCGTGCATATTATTTAAAATGGATAATGTTCATGTTCATATTAAGGACTTTTGTAATTATCAGAGTAGGTTTGCATTACCATCTCAGTCAGTCGTGCGTGACTATGTGTCTTATAAAGGTTCCGAAACGTTGGTTTATTTCGAAAAAACAAATAAAAGGAATTTACACCCGAAAAAATTGTTCCATTTCCAATGTATGCACCCGTGAAAACCGAAGAACTTCGACATCACAAGAGGTTGTGATGGTTTCGATCGAAATTCACTAACCTAGTTTAGTAGTACTGTCACGATCACATCAAGCTCGACCCTTTGGACTTTTCATAGCAAACGATATGGAGTTGAATTTAAATCTAAAATGTCAAGTTTCGTGGGCTTCTGAACCCGTATATCTGGTTTCACTTATATCTTATACAATGTGTTGATTTGCATTCTCGTCATATTTACAGAATTATCATTCATTCTATATCCGAAAGTGAATCCAAATCACTAAAAAAATAAATTGAAAAAAAAAAAAATTGTAAATTCTAAAACAATTGTAATTACAATTTTTTATTTCATTGCGGTAAACAAATTTCATACAAAGTTCATTGACTTGTACGGCATCGGCACTCCCAAACATTTTGAACAATGATCTTAAATGACCAGAAAAAAAATTTCCATTTATTTTAGTATGTACTAACGGAACCACTGTTTTCTTATAATTATTAACACAAAGATCGAAAACTCAGAAAAAAATCCTTCGATCTGGCCGGATAATCATACATATAATCATTGGTATAGCGTCGGGCAGGGCCAGACGCTATACCAACTAAACAAACTAGTGGAGTAATTTCACATAAAAAATAATGAAATATCAATTCAATAAAAATTTAAACTCTTTTCTCTTTAGTATGTTATGGGGGAGAGTGTAGTGGATCCAAATTACACTGTAGGCTTCATCGTTCACGCATGTCGACGCGTCTCACGCATACAGTCGTAAGTCATTTTTATGCAAAATCAATTTTTATGCGAATCGTACTAAATGGGACGTTAAAAAATTACTCCGTAAAACAAAAATTTAAGAAAAAAAGTTAGCCGTTTTCGAGTTTTTGAATGGCATATCGTCGTATGTTCCAAACGTTCCCGCGCAAACAGTTGTAATTACAAATACGATGTTATGCGACGAAGCACTCTGCGATCGCTCGACCATTCACGTGTCGCAACTCCAATATTACGACGATTCGCCGACGTATTCTTTATTAGAAATAATATTTTCAAACAATTTAGTGGTTTAAAGTACTGGTAGTTAAATACAATAATGATTAGTGACAGTTCACATTTCAAATTTAGCCTTAAAACACAATAATAGTTATGAATTGGAGAGACATAACCTTCAAGGTACCGTAAATATTTAAATTACAATCTATTTTTATAACAAACACATCTCTCAAGTGACCAAAATTTAATAGCACAGTTCTAATTTTAGATTTTCAAATATTTATTGGTCCAAATAATGATTACACTATAGTTTTTATTTTATTCAAATTTATTTTATACGACTTTTTGGTGGTTTAAATTGTTGAGTAGAACGTCGTAACTTGCTGTTACGACTATTATCTACGTTCGATAAATTAAATTTGCATTCGTAAACAATCGTATATAGTAATCGTATAAGGATACGACTTTATGTACGGCTGTGCTTTTTTTACGATCTTTTGTGTATTTGTTATTTAAAAAAATACTAAATAATGTGAATGTTTTAATACAAAAAATCAAAGTTTCTCATTAGTAAAAAGCTTTTACATAAATATATTAGGTATTTACGTTTATAATCTTTATTTATAGAGTCACCACTTCCCCTTGGTGTTGTGGAAATGTAGGAATGTGCAAATCTATATTAATTATCAATTATTCTTTTGCAACTAAGATAGATTTAGATGATTCTAATTTGGCAAAATTAAGATATCTAAATTAAATTTAGAGTCTGAAAACACCAAGGACACATTAGTAGTTAAAGATGTTCCGCAAGTTCGTTGTAGTAGCCCTAAACGGACATGGATCCTGGTCAAAGAAGTTGCCGTTACTCATCTTCCGAATAATGTCATTTACTACCGCTACGACTTGGAAACCCAAAGCTCAATGACTATAGTTCTCAGCGAAATACAACTATAAACTTTGTAATTTAGACTAAAATTATAACTTAAATCAGTGATTCTGTTTCGTACCTAAATGATTTGGTAGGTACATTTTATATATTTTTTTATTTTAAAAATGGCAATGACTGATTGGTAAGCAACATTATAAATGTTAGTACAAGTTAAAAAAAATCAAAGGGGTGTTTTTGCTACTGGATTTAACTTATAATTTATAATAATTAATGTGAACTCATGTTTGTGATTTAGATTTAAATTATAGCTTAGAACAGTGATATTTTGTTTTTTTAAACTTGTACTAGCATTTATAACGTTTTTATTGCACTAATCAGTTATTGCAATTTTTAAAACAAAAAAATCAAAGCGTAGCTGCCAAATCTTTTGGGTAAGAAACATAATCACTGATCTAAGTTATAATTTAAGTCTAAATTACAACAATGAAATCACATTAATTATTATAAATTAAATCCAGTAGCAAAAACAACCTCTTTTATGTACTTGTACTTAAAAAAATTAAAGTGTAGCCATTTATTACTATATGAGTGCGTGCGTCAATCCAGTAGCAAAAACAACCTTTTAGTTTTTTTTTGGAACTACTAATAATATTTATAATTTTCTTTATCTTACTAATAAGTCATTGCAATTTTTATTATAAAAAAAATATTTAAGTGTAGCCATCAAATCTTTTTGGTAAAAAACACAATCATTTAATGAAGTTATAATTTGAGTCTAAATCACATTAGATCAAATTAATTCTTAAATTGCGAGTTTTTTTATGATACTAAGTGTGAAACGAACAAGTCGTGCACCTGATGGTACGGCATTGCCACAGCAGCGCCCATCACCCTGACACATAAGTACACATACATAAGTTAAAGTGGCTGTAATTTCATCAGCACCCTTGCCCTTCAAAACCGGATCGCAGTAATGCTAACATTACTGCTTGGCGGTAGAAATAAGTAAGGTGGTAGTACTTCCTTGGACGAATTGTTTCACAAGAAGCTCTACAGCTACAAATTCCAATAGCAAAAACTACCTTTTTTTAGAATCAGTACTAACATTTATAATTTTGTTATCTTAGTACTAGTGCCAAAAAAACCAAAAGGTTGTTTTTGCTACTGGACTTAACTTTTAATTAATAATAATTAATGTGATCTCATGTTTACAATTTAGATTTAAATTATAAGTAAGAACAGTGACTGTGTTTTTTTTCAACCACAAACAACAAATGTTTTTCATTTCGAAACTTATTTTTATTTACATAAAGATTAGTTTTGGTTTCATAATAAATAATTCAATAATACGACCCCGTAATATGAGTCAAATGTAACGTCACAAAAAGCAGTATGTTTACATACGACACCTTTTTTAAAATTATAATTAAAGTTTAAACCACACATAAAGTCGTATTCTTAAGTTACGACCTTTGCACTGGTAACAAATGGTCGTAACTATAGATTTCCCCGTTTTTCTCCACAAATACGGCTTTCTAATTGATGTTAATTATAGCGAAATGTACTACAGACACTTAAACAATAAAATTACAAACATCCATAACTGTAATATTTATATGAAACGCATAAACCTAGATTAAAAGTTTAAAAGTCTGTTTCTCGAAATGTTGATTTTATGGGTTAACTATTTGCTTGAGACGCGTCGATGTTCTCTCTTTCTCTCTCGCACTTAATTAATTACACCGTATTTCATTACCAAGATACAACACTTATTATTATCGTAGGTGGCGGTTTCTACTTTCCATCAGGCGGACCGTAAGTACCATAAAATAATTTAAGTCATATATATTATATACATATATGCATATTTAGTAAGGCCTCGTAAAGTTAAGAAAATTAACACTAAGTAACACATTAATCGTGTCTTCTCCCACATTTTCGGAGCACTCCACAGTAACCACTGTCTAATGCACTCATTAACGTGCTACTGATGGTGTGTCGGTGTATATACATACCCTATGATGTATTGGTAATGTGGTAAAATGAGGAAGGTGGTATCAAAATTTTAAATCTATTTACACTGATTCCGTCCAAAACGTACAAAATAAAACTAACATGGCATATTTAGCACCTGCCCAACAGCATATTTGGCTCCAGACAAATAGCATTTTGGCGCCAACCATAAGGCATGTTCGGCACCAGGCAAATGATACATTTGCCCAGTGCAATACAGTTTTTTAATTCACTTAGCCAGTCTTCAAAAATGTTTTATTTTTCGAAATTCACCATTTTATTATAACTAAGCCATCTTTCTCAAAGTTAAAGTATTTATTAAGATTAAAACAGTATAAACATAGTCCTGTTATAAAATCTCAAGTAAATTATAAAATACGAAAAATAAATCTCATTACTTTAAAAAATAACAAAATATAACACATGTATAGTGACATATTCGGCTGGTACATAGGTGTGTCAGTATTCCTCAAAATACTTTCTTTTAGGCTGTAATAACATATTTTTTTCTAAAATAAGCTTTAACGTATTTAGTGACAAAATGCAAAGTTGTCTACACTATATGACTTGTATGCCTGTTATTGACGCGCAAAAGCAATTATATTTTTAAGATGTTCGTAAACATTTTGTTTATTCAAACTTACATACACTTCACTGCTACAACATTAACGTAAAGTTTTTGTTTTACTATAGTTCTAGACTGTACCCAAAATGAATTTGTGACTTTGTGAAGACTGCTGTTACGAACAGTAACTCTACAAAAAAATACTTTTCTTCTTAACATAAATTAATTTGTGAATGTATTGGTTGACCTAACGTAACCACAGGTACACGAGATTTAAAACCTTATGTTCAAAAAATTAATTAACCAATTGTTAAAAACTCTTTTTTTTTTTCATAAAAATACTGTATAAGATGTTCTCTACGAAGATATGCATTGAAGATAACTCATCTCAATCCAACCCACGCAAGGAATTATGTCAATTTTACGTTGATATGAAAGATTTTATAATCCGATACTATAAATTCAAAAAACAATCATATAATTGATAGAGAATACAATAACAATACAACTAAGCAGCAAGACAATACATTACTTATATTATCGGGCCATAAACAGCAGTATTGCAGAAGTCGTCGAAGGTCGTAAACCATGGTTTACTGGGAAATTGGTCAAAGATTATGTACTTTATTGAAATCAGATGCAAGGTAAGAATAATATATATTTGTACCTACGCAGATACGTTGGTAGCAACTTCTCTGTAAATAATACCGTTTGGTTATATACAAAATAGCTCTGCCGCAAAAACATAGAGCCTTTACTTGATGTATTTTTAACCGATTTAAAAAAAAGGGGTTTTTCAAATCGACTATATAATGTTTTTGTGTGTTATGCGATTACTCTGATATTTGTGATCCGATTTTGATGATTTTTTTTTTTTAAAAGGGGTACCTCGGTAGTGGTCTCATTAAAAATTACTTTTTCTGGATGAGTACCGTTTATTGGATTTCACCCACTTTCCGTTAACCGAAATCAATTAATCTAACAGGATGTAATTCAACAAATTTTTTAGGTCGGTCTGGTATGTTGGAATGGTGGAGTTACCTATTTCTGCTGCCAAGCAGTAATGTCAGCATTACTGTATTCTGGTTGTCAAGGGTAAGGGCGCTGGTCAACATGGGACTTGTCAACTTAAGTCTGAGGGTGACAGACGCAATGTCAGTGCCCCTCAGATCTTTGCGATTTAAAGCTCTGAATGGCGCTGCAACTGCTATGGATAGGCGTGTAGCTTGCTATCAGGCGAACGACTTGTTTGTCCCATCACTTGATATTATAAAAAAAGTCTGTTGATACAACTAAAATGTGACAACCCTGCGCTCTAAGTGGCGTGTAAGTAGTTAGTAATACACTACTTATTGTATTAAAGTATTAATTTATGATAGTTAGTCGACGCTGCTAATGTATAATTTTTCATTGTATAGATATGTACATCATCAGCTTGCACCCATCCATTGCTGGATATAAGTCTCCCCTTGAGCACGCCAACTCTCCCAGTCTTGTGCGCCCGCATCCAGCCACTGCCGGCCCTCAGGGTCAGGTCGTCCGCCCATCTTACCGCAGGGCGTCTCACAATACGTTTTCCTTGACGTAGTTGCCGTTCCAGAACAAGTCTGCTCTATCGACGATAAACCCTCCTGCAGACATGCCCGGCCCACTGCCACTTAACTTACTGATTTTGGGAGCTATGCCAGTCACTTTAGCTCTCTGACCCCAAGCATAGCTCGCTCCATCGGAACGCACTGGTTAAATGCCTTAGTTTTTAGGCTTTGTACACGTATGGCACGTAGGCAGATATGTACACGTACTTCATATCGCAAGAGCGTCGGCTATTGAACTTTTCATTACTAATTTAATCACAATACCCTCTTTTCTTATTACTTAAATTACTCTTTATACCACCGACAAGTCCATCAATTTAATCATCTACTTTTAATCACGCTATAAAAGTGAGTCATAAAAGAACACTTTTATCGTAATACCACCAACTTCATACTTCGTTTTTCATGTCCGTGTCTGGTAATAAAAGAAATCACTTAAAAAAGTGCAGTGGGAGTATTTCAGAGGGTTGATTTCGGAGTTCTTGCGACATATAATACATTTGTTTAGAAAACATTTTCATCAATAGCTAATAGTGATTTACAATTTAAAAAATTGGTAAAATTTAATAATAAAATTAATAATAAACAATTTTCTTTAGTAGCAGTAGAGCTCCTTGTGAAAGAGTTCGTCCAGGGAATTACCGCAGTTACGTGAGCATACTGTGTTTCGGTTTTGAGGGTAAGGGTTCTGGTGAAATTACAGGTACATGAGACTTGTCTACCTGTGTCTCAGGGTGCCAGGCGCAGTGGTAGTGCCCCTAAGATACTTTGCGATATAAATCTCTGAGTGGAACTGCATCTGCTATAGACAGGCACTGTCACTTAACACCAAGAGCACGAATTGTCCATCTTGTCACTTGGTATCATACAAAATTTTATGAATGGAAAAACAGGTAATTGGAACCAAAAATTGAAAACCTATATGCTATTATGTTAAAGAAAAAGAGGTGTAGCATAGGATTTAAATCACAGATGGCGCGCGGAATTATGGATCTTATAAATAAATCTGTATTCAAAAATATTAAGCGCAGACAACTATAATAATATAGTAATAATAATAATAATCTGTCAGATAGCCACCCCCATTACCTGGTCTCAAACTAGGAAGTTCCCCTGTACTATGCGTACCAGAGCAACGGAATTCACCCCATCGCATGAAAACACCCTTACCAATTCAGGAAACTTTATTTTCAAAATTGGTTTTCCTAGGAATCGAGCCCGGGACCTCCTCATCAAGTGCCACAAACAGTTGGACCGAGGTCGTTAAAAATAAATCAAACTTTCGGTTCTTGATTCTTTCTGACACTATGTATCACGATACTAGGGTAGCAACAATGGGGTAAACATTGAATGAAATCCTCTAGAACCAGGGGCCGATCACCAAAGGTCGTGCTGAAGATTAATACCTCACTTCCTTTATGTTTGCACGAAACAGGCAAGAGGGAAATGCCCTTGAAATGCATTATCGAAGATTACGATGGAAATTCATTGTTCGGGGTTCTGAGTTCGATATACGTAAGTATTTAAATTAGATCCTTAGAATGCGCTTGATAGATACTACTACGTGTAGCCATCGAGTGCGATCGAGTAGTCATCGAATAGCTATTGTGTAATGGTCGAAAAACAACCTTATAACGAATAACCACCGAGAAACATCGGCTAGCTTTTAAATATTTCAATTAGATCCTTAGAATGCACTTGATAGAGACTCTACTCTATTGAGTGAAACCATCGACTAGCCATTATAGGTATAGCAATCGATTATTTATTTATTCAGATTTTTTTGAAATAATTCCACTAGTTTTTTTATGTTTGTGAATAGAAATATCGAACACACAGAAAATTTCGTCGACCCGGTGGGATTTGAACTCACGTCCATGCTGCACCGTGGCATTCTTGGTACTCTTACGAACTGAACCAATGTAACCATGCTAATGTAAACCATGTAAATGCTAAGAAGACTATTAAAAAAAATCTCTCACTAGATGTCACTAGTGGCGACGAATGCCGAAAGTCAGTACAAAGATCTATAACGAAAACACATAGGAGAATTTCGATGACTTGGACCCGGGGCTCAGATGGTTAGAACAATGCTACGGTGCAGCATGATCGTGGGTTCATGTCCTACCGGGTCGACGAAATTTTTCTGTATGTCCGATCTTTATATTCATATTCATTATTTATATTTATATTTTTTATATTCATCGTAACATCTTATTACTTATTGTCAGCAATAGAACATATGCCGTTTCCAAGTAAAGGCTTATTGTATCAAAGAAAAAAAACTGTAATGCAAAGGTAGTGTGTAACGTACTGTTTGTGAATGTAGAACTTTATAGGAATGAAAAATTACTACAAAGAAAAGAGAACCTTGAAACTGATCTATGCCTTCTTTTTCTGAGCATAGCACTAGTGTGTGCAGGCGTATCTCGGTCTACGTTTCTCTGGCTTTCTTTCCAGGGTCTCAGAGTGCAATCCCAAAAATATTATAGCAAAGAAACGAAGGCTAAAAAAATAGCAATATCTCGTATACTTTTCATCCATATATTTAGTATTGAAAATCAGAGTAGCTCATAATTACTAAATATTCTATATTTGTAAAATATTAACAATCTCTCAGGACTATATTACTAACGTCACAAACAACAACTTTTGTTACATTTTATTTTTTTAAATAGGTAGCTATAAACGATAACAACTTAGTGAGGTAACAAAATAAAGCGCTGGCGTAAAATACCAGTCCGATGCAAAACGCATGAGCTGGGACCCCCGGGTGGGGGTCGTCGAAGAGGACGCTTACACTTACTCAACAAGTCTTACAAGTTGTGCGCCTGGTGGTAAGGGTCCTCAGCGTGGTTTCGTCCAGCGTCCTTTTAGCAGAAATCACCTCGGTAGTAGACATAATATTTGTAGTATATAAGCAAAAAGCAAAACGTTGTTGCCTTTATACTTTGCACCTTTCTCAGCCAAAGTAGAACTGAACATCGTTTGTTAAAGATTAAAACATTGAATTATTTTTTTTATAATATCAAGTGACGGAACGAATAAGTCGTATGCCTGATGGTAAGCTGTCAAACACGCCTGTCCATAACAGTTGCAGTGCCACTCAGAACTTTAAATCGCAAAGAACACTGCCACTGTCCGTCACCCTAAGGCATAAGTTGACAAGTCCTACATGCCTGTAATTTCGCCAGCAACTCTTCCAAACCGGCACGCAGTAATGTGGGCATTCATTCTAGGCGGCAGAAATAGGTAAGGTGGCAGTACTTCCCTGTTCTACAACTACAATGTCAAATTATATAACTCTCCTATTTAAACATCCAAAATCTATCGAAGAATTTCGTTCATAGAAACTTTGGATCTCTGTCACGAAAAGTTGCTATTTTTGTAGATACGGCCTTTCTCCAAGGGTGCTAATTTTGACTGTATTATGCCCAGGCAACAATGTCATCTTGTGAAGACCTGGTATATTTTATACGGTTTTAGAAAAAGGACTACCTCCTTTAGCCCCTACATGACAATGCATTTTCCTTGCATTGTCGTAAATCAGAGGCGAAAATACTTCGATGCGTGATTGATAGCTTCATTATCTTAATATAGTAGGGGTGAAACGGTTGCACTGTGTCTGTGATTTAAACGTTTGTTGGGAAAAGGAAAACGGAAAAGGAAAACTGAGTACAAACTTAAGCACAGAATTGAACTGCAAGCTAAGATACAAACTTATAATGGACTTATATTTCCATCATCATTATCATCATCCCGACTTCGGCTACTGCTGGGTATAGGCCTCCCATAGTTTGTGCCATCCACTTACACTCACTTATGTTCACAACTTCGACGATGTCACCCCACCCATATCGCTAAGTTTTCTATAACCATTTCTTAGCCACCATTCGGTTATCGCTTTACTCTATTTGTCTTCACCATGTCTCGCAATATGTCCTGACCAGGTCCATGTTAAGATCGTTATTCGATCTCCTATGTCCTGGACCTTAGTTCGTCTTTGGATTTCGGAACTTGATCTATGGCTGGTTTCACAGCTATAATAATAATAATAATAACACACACACTCAACATAGCCTCGCACTAGGGAAACCCTGTGTCGCGGGTGCTATGGACACACACATAGACAACCACAAATTACACCCGAACTCACGAGAGAAATAAATGTAGGCCATACAAATATTTCTCCCGGCCCGGGAATCCAACCTGGGACTTCTGCGTTGCAGTCCGGCATGGTAACCGTTCGGCTACGGAGGCAGTAAAGCAGTAAGCTGTGTGTACGGTCCGTGCGAACTGCGTGTGATTCGCATGCGCAACTCACGGGTAGCTTGTGCGGAGTTCACGTGGAGCGTGTTCCGTACGGAGCAATCCGCGTCACTGTAAAATGATGTTCACGCCACACGTGTTACGCTCCTGTGCTCCGCGCGGACGGTCCGCAGGTTAATTCGCACTGCTCAGAAACCAGCCTGTAAACTTATACAGCCTTCTGTGTGATCGTCTATATCTCGGCTGCGTAAGTTATAGTGGGCAAGACTTATTGGTTGAATAAACGGGTTCGAAGGTAATAGATAATTTAAAGAAGAAATAGCTAGATCAATTGCAATAGCTTTAGGCTGATTTGGTTACTATTTCGATAGTAAATGCCGCCCCTTCGTTATCCCTCCTACGGTCAAACTCTTAAATTGCTCTGTAAGCGTTGGAGGGTTGTGCAAGAAGGTTGATGAGTCATGTCTATGTTATACAAGTTGATTTTGTTTGTAATACATCTTACACGTATTTGCAAGTACCAAAGCTTCGCACTAAACATACGTCAAGTATCTATCGAATATAATTATTTGATGTGCAATAGAAGAAAATGCAAATTTGTCACAAACAAATATGACAAATTGGTTTATGACTCAGCTAAGGAGGACAGAACCCCCGATGACATTTTGGCATAGCCCGTGGGTAAGTTACATATTAACCTTTAATATACACACTCATCCAGAGATGGGCAGTGGGTTAAAACCCAATCAACGCGCCCGGGTTTTAACCCAAAATCGTAGGCGAAAATCGTAACGCACACACTAATAGCCTCGCACTAGGAAGACTCTGTATTGCGGGTGCTATGGACAATCACAAATTACACTCAAACTCACGAGACTAATAAATGTAGCCTATAAAAATATTTCTCCCGGCCCGGGAATCGAACCCGGGACCACTGCGTGTCAGTCCAAACGTTCGGCCACGGAGGCAGTTAAGAAATAACGCGAAAGTTGGTATAACTCCATACTTATTAGGAATTTCGATGTAAAAAATCTTGTTCTTAGGTTTTCGCGATTGTTACACATAGGAAATGAAACTATTTTTCCGGATTTAAATCGGTTTATCGGTTTGTTTGAAAAAACAAATATACGCGATTTAAATCCGGAAAAATAGTTTCATTTCCTATGTAAAAAATCTTTCTTAGACGAAAAAAGGTAACTCCACACAATACTCACCTTGCTATCCACACCGTGGACTCTCACTTACTACCAGGGATGCATTATGATTAGATTATTTTTGAAATCGATGAAAGGCGAGCAAGCAATAAACATTTTGTTATAATATCATTACATTTGAACAAAACTCGATTTACAAATATTTAGATGCAAATAGGTTTTGCCCTCAATTTCGGGCATTAACATGTTTTAATCCGATTTAAACCCGCCATTAACAAAGCGCCGGGTTAAAGCCTGCACGTTTCTCCATCTCTGCACACACCTGAGCAAGAACGACATTTTTATTGTTAAAAATGTCGTTCTTAGGTTCTGTTTTCGCAATTATTACTCATTGGAAATGAAGCACGAGGAATGAGAATGAATGTAAATTATAACTAAAACTAAAATAAAGGTTTTTGAAATAAAGGAGAATATGTAATTGATATTGATAGAAAGAAAGCTGAACAGTTTTTTTGACTTTTTTTATTTATTTTCCATAAAACATAATACACGACAATGTTTAGTCGCATTTTAAAGCACTAATGTTCGTTAATTGGAACTGTGTCCACACAACACAATTGTCAGTTTGGTGACAGAAGAAGCATTATATAGTATTTAAGTAATTTATACATATTAAACAAATTATCATTAACCAAAATACATTTTGAAACAATCAAATTACAATTATATGGACGTCGGGTCCGCGCTAAAAAGTGTCCGAACTTATAGGGCGTTAAAATCGTATACAGAGCGTCATTCACGCTTTAGTCTTCGTTTGTTCGACTGACAGCGAAGCAAGCAAAATTAGACAGTACTGCGATGATATTACAATTTAAATTCAACGTTTTAGCTTTTTCATATTCCTTTACATGTCACTACGTTTAAATAGGTTGACTTGGGATTTTTTTTCGTGGTTTTTGTATTAAACCCGTCGTCCATTTATTTGTAAGTCAATGGTTAAAACCCAAAAACAATGTGCACATAAAAATTCGTAAAGTCCGCTAGTTCAGTCCGTAGCTTAGTTGGCATAGCATCTGGCACGGTTTGCTGGAAGATGTTGTTTCGAATCCAGCCGGACTGAAGAATTTTTTTCTTAATGGCCGATCTTTGTATTAATAATTGTAACAAACTTGTGGAGTAATTTCAAAAAATAATTGAATATCATGGTGGTCAAATGTGACATTCAATAAACGGCGATTCACAAAACAGTAAAATTTTGAATCAGCGGGCCTTTCCTGTGTCGGTATATCATTATACAGAACCACACATTTTTTTGTTGTTTGTACTTTTATCTACAGGTGTTAATAAGATTTTAGCTGTGCTACTTAATTATCTTACTTATTCAGAATCCAAAATCACAACAACCAAATTTATTACAATTTTTTAAGTTGTAATGAAAAGTCTCAACTTTATTTTTTATATCGGATGCTCTTTACATAATCGCTTTATAGACACTTGCACCCTCATCGTGAATTCACAAGTTTTGTATGTTTATCTTTATGTCAAGTAAATGTCGGCATTTAATAATAACGTAAAACAACCATAAATTATGAAATATGACAGTGAGTACCCAACTAAGTGCCCTTCGAGTTGTGGTCACAGAAGCACTCCAAGTAATATAGGTGTCATTCTCCGAGAAAAGAGCCCTTTAAGTTGATTTTTGCCTAAGAAGAAAATAAGGAATCAAAATCTATAAAAAAACGTCTAAACCCTACAAAAAAGCTTCAAAATAATATGCTCTTTTCTTTCCTCGGCGTCGTTTCTAAACGAACTGAACTAAACCTTTTAGCAGAAATCACCTCGACAGTAGGCATACTATTTGTAGAATATAAACAAAAAGAAAAACGTATTTACACTTTATACTTTGCACCTTTCTCCGCCAAAGTAACATAGAATTGAACATCATTGTTAAAGAATAAAACATATATTTGTTTTATAATATCAAGTGACGGAACGATCAAATAGTGTGCCTGATGGTAAGCTACACGTCTGTCCATAACAGTTGCAGTGCCACTCAGAGCTTTAAATCACAAAGATCTGAGGGGCACGGCCACTGCACCCGTCACCCTGCAATATAAGTTGACAAGTCCCATGTGCTATAATTTCACGATTCCTTTCAAAACCGAAACGCAGTAAAGCTAACATTACTACTTGGCGGCTGAAATAGGTAAGGTGGCAGTACTTCCCTGGACGAACTCTTTCACGAGAAGCTCTACTGCTGCTTAAAATATGTAATTAATAAGTAGTTATAAATATGTGGGCACTTTGACCTATTGAGATTTAGCATGATGTTTTCCCATTGTAGTTTGCAGGGTCTTTGGAAATGATATACAAAAAAGTTGAACTTTTAACCAGAAAAATTTTGAAAATCCTCGTATAGCGTGCGAATAGCGATTAATAGCACCATTAATTCAGAAAACTTCTATGCATCTATACTGTATCTTATCTTGACTTAACTGATATTTGTAATAAGGTCTCGTGTTACATATTTTATAAATTGGATCACAGTGAAGCCTTTTTTTCTCGTAACATCACAACCGTGGTTTGAAATTTTATATACTGGCTTCGTCTGAGAAGCGGTTGAGTTGAGCCGGATTAAAAAATATTAGAAAAAAATAACATTCACGGAAATTAACTCAAGAGTTATAGGAATTAGCTGAGATTGACAAAGTAAGCGACAAGAATAACAAATTTGTTTACTTAGTTTAGCGAAGAACAGTATCTACAAAGGTAGGATTGTATAAGATTCAGAAATAATCTTAGAAAAAGGGGAATTTTAGCTATGATTTTTCGACTATCACCTCTAATTCAAAACGCATTTTAAATGCCGACTGTGAGTACTGAACTCTGACACTGAACTACACGATCTGTAATATTTGTTTGATCTGTGATCACGAACTGTAGTCTTTTCCTAGCTTATATTATGATATAGGCTTGGAAAAGATTACAGTCATAAAAATTATGATTTAGAACTATTACCACTAAACTAAAATACAGTAACTACGAATATAGATGACATGCAGTTAAGTGTGAGAATTCAGGTCGTAACATAAGCTTGAAAACCGGTCATTATAGTCTTGATTTTGTACGACTAAGGATTACAGGAATTCTTATATACAGGTACTGTTGTACCTTTAAGTGAAAATGCAGTTGAAATGCTGACTATAAATACAGATTACATGCAGTTCAATGTCATAATGTAGCTCGTGTGACGGAAGTGAAGGTACTCAGTGAGGTGTAGCGTAAAATAGTGTAAATGTAACTAAATATCGACTACTACATACACGACTACGTTATTGCCAAGTAATTTTGCGGTCGTCAATCAATTACTCACGTAGTTTTTGTTTTACTGCAAAGATTAATATTAACAGACAGATCTAAATATTAATATTTGTTTTTTGTTCCAAGCATTCGCGCACAATCTCATGCACGGGTCTCTTCTGAGAAGAGGGCTTAGAACCAGACTCGAATCCAGAAGTTCCTGTACAGGAGGCAAGTTTTCTACTAATTAGGCTATTATAGCTTTTTGAGAGAAATTGTGGAGTGCACGAAAGAAGCCTCCCCGCAATGACGTACAAATCGTAGTTCGCAGTACATCTGTCACAACCTGATACTTTCACCACAATAGCAAACGTGTACCACAGAATTTGCCAATTTGCCATCATGGTGGCTACTAGTGGCGTGGTCGGCTGGCTAAATTCTTAATGGCAATAATATAATGTATGCCGCCGACACAATACGAGTAGCAATGTCTACGGTGCAAGTGAGAACGGCAGATTTCTCCTGATATTAGTAAAGATTTTAAGAAGTTGCTATTATGTATATATTATGAGACAGGTAAACGATTTCATCTGCAAAACCAACTAATATTTTCCGCCAGGTCATTTAATGTAGATGAACTTACAATATAGGTAGAATGTTAAATATATGTAGGTAACAATAAATCAAACAACACTAGCTATCTGATTTATGTTTTCATATTCTTAGGTAGTTGGCCAACTTTGCCACCCTTCCTATTTTGCTCTGTAATTTCTTTTGCAGAGTAAATATGAACGTATGGGGAATTATTGTTAGAAGATAGTCTTTGTTCGTCTAACGATTCACGGTAACAGGCTGAATAGTAGACTAACAACGAAACGGTTAATTTTCAACAAAGAACTATGACATCATTGCTTGGCAATGTATGAAACCTCTGTAACATTTTTATGAGATGATTTAACCGATCAGTAGGAACAATGTTGTGATCACGGAAAACAGCTTTGTTATTTTCAAAGCTTCAAAACGCAGAGATCCGAGAGGTACTTCTACTGCACCCGTCACCATGAGACGTAAGTTGACAAATCCCATGTGCCCGTAATTTGACCAGCACCTTCAGAACTGGAATGCAGTAATGCTCACATTACTGCATGACGGCAGAATTAGGTAAGATGGCAGTACTTCCCTGGACGAACTCTTTCACAAGGAGCTCTAATACAACATATATAAGGAAACCAAATATCAACATCTTAGTTAGACAACAAAGAGGTTGATAGGGAGGGTTACTGTAAAAAAAAATATATACAAACATACTGAACTGTCCATAACAGTTACAGTGCTACTCAGAGCTTTAAATCACATAGATCCGAGGGGCACTGCCACTGCGCCCGTCACCTTAACACATAAGCTGACGAGTCCCTGTAAATTTACCGTATTAAATAATCTTTAGACTCCAAGTGTACAACAAACTCAACAGACTTTAGCTTCAACATTGTTATTTCAAAATGATTAAAATTACACAAAGTTTAACAAATACGTAGATAGTAAAGAATCCTCGGATGACGCAAACTCGTCCCCTATCTCACAAAACTCGCCCCAAATGAGTTCTGAGTCTCATTTGCGACGTTTAATTAATCAGCTATGATTGCCCTCACAATTATAAGTTCCATGTGCTCGCGACGTTGATTTGTGAATTGACGGAGAGATTAACACCCCTCCGGATTCTTCAGTTTGTTTAACGCCTTAAACCTAAGGGCTGGAGCAGACGATAGGCAAATACCGTTACAAATAAAGATATAACAGATGGTCGGATAATCGTAACATTTACCTAGCCATCCATCCAATATACCAATATAAAGAAATTAAAAATGAATGCACTAAGCATTTACTACATGCTGGAATTAATAAAAAAAAATGAAACTATTTATCCGGGTTTATATCGCGTATATTTGTTTTTTCAAACAAAAGGGCCGTTTACAGGTCCCATGGTCACGGTTGATTGAGGTGGTACAGTCATCAACCAGTTATACCTAATATTGTTCCTCCTATCCTGTATGTTGTGATGTAATAAATGTATCTATACCTTTTACTGTTTTCGATACTGTTCCGGCCGTCATTTGCATTAGACCCAAAGGTCTAACCAAGCCATCAAAGATGGCTCTTAGCAAAACGGGAAGTAAAAAATTAACCAGAATTACTAGTGCTGCTTGAAGGAGATTGAGAAACAGGAGGTTTGTGCTTGAGAATTATGACTTCAATTCATATATCGGGTCATTACCTCCGACTAAGTGTAAGCGCCAAAAAACAAATTTTACAGGAGGGTGTTTTTTAAATATTTCTACATATAACTGTGATACTAAATTGAATTTTAATATATAATAACGAATTTCGTAACCGGTGGTGTAATCGCAATTTTTTTACAACATTAGCTTTTTTGGCGCTTACAAATTTTAGCTATCTCTATTTAAAGATTTTTGAAGCTTTCAGGCGTTTAAGGTAACACTTGCGATAAAAAATATGTAACAAGATACAACCCTGCTTCTGGGATGGCTCTGCTACGTACCAAATGGTCACTTTGGATTCAATCAACAAAAGTGCGAAGAGGCTTATAGGTAACTCGGAATTAGCAGAGGTGAAGCTGCAAAGCCTCGAATAGCGCCGTAAAGTAGAGTTGCCTGCTCATCGGTATTCTATAGGATATATCACGGAGACTGTGCGGGAGAATTGCACGAATTAATTCCACCTTCCCCTTTTCATCATAGGGGGATCAGACGTAGGCTGCGGTTCCACCCATGTGTTGTGGATATTCCGAGAATTTGCCCGAAGCGCTTCACCTCCACATTTATAATATGGCGAACGGCTATGACGTGGAATAACTTGGGCCTTTTCAATGCGAGAGTCAATAGGCAATATTTAGGTATATGCTCCATTATCGACTTCATCTACATCAAAAAAAAAAAAGAAAAAAAACCCTTTTTTACCTCACTAGTTCTGAAAGGCTTTCTTTCTCAAAAGGTTTTTGAAATTCGAACTTGACGATGGACTGCGGTGCACGTAACTTTTTGTTTC
>NW_020653726.1:16694213-16722544 GCF_003589595.1 Hyposmocoma kahamanoa | reverse complement strand
AAAAGTTGTGTGTTTCGCTCGGCAGCACAGTTGTTTTGCGTCTCGTGTCTTGAAACCTTCACTACGCTCAGGATTCTATTTTTGAATCACTCGGTTCACTCGTGTTTCCGAATCTTACAATCCTTCGCTCTCTTGTTTCAACAACAACTTTGCAGCCGTGCTTAACTAATTACTATTTGCCACCTTGTTTATAGTAAACAACGAAATAGAGATGTACGGTGTCGGTAAGTTATAATTTTTTAATATTGATTCTGTCGGTTGCATCAAATAATAAACAGTTGAGATAACGAGATATATGGCTTTTAATAAAATTACTATTTGATAAAATTTTCGCGGGAAATGGCGACGCGTCCTTGTCCGTTATAGTTTAAAATATCTTTTGCAATAAAAAAAGCTGTTTAGGTAAAATTGTCGCTTACGATAAGTCGGTGTTGATGGCTTGACATTTTACGCAAAGTTAAGCCGGACTTACATTTGTCTGACGAATCGTGTCGGAACGCGTAGAACAGTATCGGCTTCACACAAAGCCGTTAGGTAAGTCAGTTTGCGATACTAATATAAATCTAACCATAATTTGAAACCGATACCGTTCTGACGCGTCACGACACGAATAGTAAGACAAAATGTAAATCCGACTTTACTAGCACACGCAAATATCATGACGCTTATCTCCCACAGAGGTAAGTTGGTATTATATGATACGCTCCTAACATATCTCAAGGTGAAAAGGTTAGTAATGCTAATTGATTAGCAATATGTTTTAATTTTACGGTTCTTAAAAACTTAAATAATATTCGTCTCTGACACCAACAAATAATTTTTTACCCGTCGTTGTCAAAATCTTATCTTATAATTTATCGATACATGACATCTATTCGAAATTACTTATATTTATAAGAAAGTCACTTGTCGACTCTTAGTAGCACATAAGCCGGCGAGAAAGAGCTTTACGTCCTAATGTAATAAGAGCGAAAAAGACGTACGGTGTTTCGCGTGGGCGGTTCCAGCGGAAGCTATTGCGTGGACATGAAGCTTTTGCTAGTTGACTCAAGCCGATTTTACATTAATAAGTGTCGTGGCTCCATTAAACTAAGACTCACTTACTAATTAACAGTAGTTTTACAGACAATATTGAACTACACCGTTTGTTTCTCAACATTAATAGATCTGGGAAGGGTAAAAGTTTAGAAGCAGAAGAGCTCCTTGTGAAAGAGCTCGTCCGGAGAAGTACACCTTAACTATTTCTGTCGCCAATTAGTAATGCTCTGATTACTGGGTTCCGGTTTTGAAGGGTATGGGTGTTGTTAAAATGTGAAATTGAAATTGTTGATGAAATTACAGGCACCTGGGACTTATCAACTTGTGTCTCAGGGTGACGCGCGTAGTGGTAGTGTTTCTCAGATCTTTGCAATTTGAAGCTCTGAGTGGCACTGCAACTGTTATGGACAGGCGTGTCGCTTACCAAAAGGCCCACGACTTGTTCATCCCGTCATTTGGTATCATAAAAAAATTACATAAATTAAAAATGAATAAAACACTCTCAAGGAAAGTTTTAGTAGCAATAGAGCTGTGAAAGATAGTAGTGCTATCATAACTTCATGTTTTAGGGTAACGGGCGCAGTGTCAATGACCCTCAGATCTTTGCGATCTCTGAGTCGCACTGCAACTGTTGTGGGTAGGCGTGTCGCTTACCGCCAGGCGCACGATTTATTCGTCCCGTCTCTCAACATTACAAAAAATGGCCTAAATCGCCATAAATATAAAACAACACGTCTGAGATCATACTTCCTAGAACCACACCGAAGGGGAGTGCAGGAACGTTAACTCGATAAGTCTCCCCTAACAGGGAGATTTATTAATCAATCTCCTAAACGCGTTTTAACTGGGCAAATTGAAAAATTATGTGTCGACGTCTTACTGCCGTCGGCCATGGAGGGAATTCGGTTTGAAAAGGTTACGTCGACGGTTACTGATGTTTGGTGTTTTTTTTCGATTACGCTCAATTTACGATTTACTTACTTACTTCGCTGGCTATTACTGCTGGCTAGCGATCCGAAGAGGATCTTCGCCCCCATCACCAAAGTACGCCATTTCTTTCGGTCTTGTGCCAATTTCGACCAGTTCTTTGAGGACTCCATCTTTCCAACGATATCTCGGACAGCCCGGACAATGACTCGTAAGTTACCCCAAATATGTTATTTTGCCATCTCGATCCTCTCCCATTCTGTCTATGTCGCCAGTGTTTAGTACAAAAAGCGAAAACGGCATTTCGTAAAATCTTCTAGGGAAGCATATTTTAATTTCTCACGACTGATTTGAAACTTAAACTTAATTAAAACCAAAATTGAATTTTAAAACAGGACGTAAACAGTCATTAAAACCTAAAACATGCTCCCCTGACAAAGTTTTCGAAATGGCGCTTTCGCCCATTTTACAAAACACCAAGCATATGTCCTAGGCAGCGAAGTCGAGTGAATTTTATCTCCCCAAATACAAGAGCTAGTGTCTAAGCCGAACATAATTCCGGTTTAGATACCAGCGCTTCTGTCTCTCTACTGAATCTGGCTCTCCAGTTCCAAAATTCTCCTTTGATCGGTCCTAGAATCTTTCGAAATATTCACTTGTTCCGCTACTAATAATTTATGTTCTTCAGCGTCAATGTTCGCGTTTCATACCCATACATTAAGATTGACCTAATTAGTGTTTAGTAGACACAAATCTTTGCAGGCATGCAAAGTAATTTAATAAAAATAAATGTAAGTTCAATTCTATATATGTAGTTTGCTGCATGGTCAGCGCGTGTATCATTTGTAGTTTGGCATAAAAAATTTTTACTGGAATTTCTGTAGTATATTCATAAATAATAGTGTACAATTGCGGTGAATGAGGACATTATATACAAGTTGAAGCCTGAAAACCAGCAAATTTCTGAGGCTGTTACCTTTCCTTCAACACAGCCATTATATTTAAGGGACTCAATTAAGTTTTTTATGTATCGTTGTAGTGTTGAAGAATAAAGTCTTTTTATTTATTTAATTTGGACACTAACACTTCGTGAATGACTGCTATACTGCCTTCCTTGTCATAACTGCATTTACATTTCAGCAGTTTTCGAGATATGGCATCGCGGAAAAAAGAAATAATGTGGTCTGTGTATGGCACCAACACGACATTATAGTATGAATTTTCGGAATCGAGACCGTGATTTAATTTACCACCAAAAAAAATTACTATAAGCTTTTCGGTGAAAGAAAACATGATGAAACCAGCATGTCTGATTGTGAAGGGTAAGGGTGCTGGTAAAATTACAGGCACATGAGACTTGTCAACTTGTCTCAGGGTGACGGGCAGGTGCACGACTTGTTCGTCCCGCCGCTTGGTGTTATATAAAAAAAAATGTCGAAGAAGGCTAGCAACCTTCGGAAAATGTGCGAAGTCTCCAACCCGCGTTATGCCAACGTGGCGGACTTTGCCCTAAACCTTCGCCTGGGGGAGACCCGTGGCCTGTAGTGGGACTTTAAATGGGATGATGATGATGATGTATTGTGTAGATATATACATATAAATCACGCCACAAAGGAATAATTTATCTTCACCTGTATATTTAATACCCTTCTCTATACAACGAAATCGATTACTAAGTATAAATCAATGCGTAAAACAGTGCATAAATGCCACCCTATGTCAGTAACTGATGATCCTTTGTCCAATACGGGGTAAATAAGTGTATTGTCCATTCGCCGCGGGCGGCCTATGTTGGCGTTAAATTTATTCCATGCACGGTGTTTATGTGGTTGATTATGTTACAGGATATAGTTAAGTCCGTTTGTGTTAGATACTTTTTTGGATTTTGGAAATTGTAAACACAGCCGCACGCACGATTATTCTAAAATATGTAATGGAAATAAAAATGACACTCACTAAGTAAATACAGTTGAAATCTTATGAAGTAACGGAAATAACGCTAAAAATAATTAAAGAAAATGATTGGTACATTGTTTGTTATATTACAGTATAATTACGACATGTGCGATTATTTTAGTACGGGACGGGGGGAGTATCGTATCGAGCGCGTGATTGGTAGATCATCAGTCGACCTTGCGTATTGCGTCTGACATTGCGCATACGTTCTAGTTTCTTACGAAATGCCATGTGGTTTGGTATGTAAACAAGAGTTGGTGCAAAAAAATCCGCTACCAGGTTCACCATCCCTGCATTACCATCAAGTACGTTCTTATGGTATGATGTGAAACGTTTAGTTTACGCAGATTACAAGTGCCGAAGAATTGTGCGCAAAAATCGTCTCTGGTTTCTTTCTGCTTTTCTGTTGTGAAGAATGTGCTAAGTTGAAACGACACTCTGCGCATGTCTAGCTGGCTCCGGTAAGGAGCCAGTCACCAGCTATGGAGCTAGGTACTTCTAGCAATACTTTCATGTAACCTAAAATTGGTAAGTACCAAATCTAAGTTACAAAAAATCTTTTTTCAGTCAACTTTTCTGATTAATGTAAATAATTATATTAATAATTTTATATACATATATATATAAAAATTCTCCGGCCCTTTATAGGTCCCATGGTCACGGTTGACTGTAACCATGCCCACGACCGTGAGACGTGTAAAGGGCCCGAAACGGTTTGTTTGAAAAAACAGATAAATACACACGTTTTAAATCCGAAAAATAGTTTCATTTTCCCAATGTAACAATCGCGAAAGCCTAAGAACTCGAGAGACCTGGTTCTCTAAACTACAAGCTTTAGCCGAGTTTAGATAATCTTGCAAACATAATGTAAATATATTTCCTTGTGTGCTTTTATATTTTGGTTCATGTACAACTGTTATGTATAGTCCGGTGGCATGCTATAGTCCGTAGTCTAAAACCCTCGCCTGAAAGGGCCCCTGCCCAGCTGTGGGCCTTATAAATTGGCGGATGATGATGATTACAATTCATCCCTTACAAGACTAGTGAACCTAACATAGAATTTTGACAAAATTATTTACATCACAACTTAGAACAAGAAATTATGAATTTACATGTAAACAACTTTTTTACGTCGAAAATGGACGTAGCATTTGAGCTACAAGAGACGAATCACCAATTCAAATGTTATTATCAGATTGGCGGGAAATGGTTTGTCACAGTGATAAAGTTTTTTTGTTATTATACCATGTTGTTGACCCATATAGTATTCACTGTAATATTTGCATGCAACTAGGTTATTTCTGTGATGTAAGCTGATGGTTTGAGTAACTTTTATTATTATTGTAAATTGTGTTCTATCATTTTAAGCAATACGCTCAAACAAATTTGTTTAGGGTTAACAGTAAAACGTATAATCAGTAACATAAGCAATGCTTTTTCTATGTGCTACTTAGTGCTTTAAGTCACAAAGATCTGAGGGGTACTGCAACTGAGCATCTTACTGATAAATAAGTTGACACGTCTCATGTAACTGTAATTTCACCAGCATTTTTACCCTTCAAAACTGTAATACAGTAATGCTCACATTACTGCTTGGCAGCAGAAATAGGTAAGGTAGTATTTCCCTGGACGACCTTTATACAAGGAGCTCTCCTGCTAAATGAATGACATGATAGTAAATAATTAGAAGTACGAGTAGTTTAGCATCTAATGAATACGTTCCCAAACTGTTTGGTTCATCGCCCACTTGGGCAAGATAAAAAAATTTCAACGCTCACCATCACAAAAAATAATTAAAAACAAGTATTATGCCCTCGTAGCGAAATAAGGCACAACTATGCGTACTTTATACAGCACTTGTGCCTTTTTTCGCTCCGAGGGCAGTGTTTTTTTTTTATTTTAACTTAAAAAATCACGAGGAAAATATAATCATTTTTTTGAGTGTTCGATTTTTGTATTAATAATTATAACAAACTAGTGGATTTCACAAAAATTTCACAAAAAATAATTGAATATCAATTCAATAAAAATTTAAAATACTGTGAATAGCGACATCTCTCGCCAGGACTGGTAGCTGTAAAGGTACTAACTGGGTGATAAATCTTTCGTAGATTTGTCATAGATGGCGCTACGACTAAAAAGTAGTTGAAAAACCAAATACAAAGACACGACACAAGCACATAGAAAAATTCGTGAGGTACACTGGTTCGTTCCGTTGCTTAGTTGGTATAGTGTCTGCCACGGTAAGCTAGAAGACGTCGGTTCAAATACGGCCGGATCGAAGAAATTTTTTCTGAGCGTTCGATCTTTGTATAAATAATTATAACAAACTAGTGGAGTAATTTCACAAAAAATAATTGAATATCAATTCAATAAAAATTTTAAAAAACAATTACATATGTATATACATATGTAGAGTAGTTTATACCGATAAATCAAGTTTTTTTTTCAAATGCGGTAGCACCCCGTGGACAGCATCAACGCTCCCAATTGTTTCTACCGCTCCCCTATGACTCTTCAGCGCCCACTAGGAACCTCTACCATTCCTTTCCTATACGTCTGGAGCGCCCTAGGCAACAATCGGCAAGTACCTTACACTGCTTAGCAAATCTTTTCGCCACGGTGGCAAGTATTATAGTGTACGCTATCGATACAATAAGAAGAAGAAGAACAGTTATTATCAAAAAACCTCAGAGCTTGTATTCACTGTTTGGCAGTTTGTTACGTAGCATCCAAAAATATTCATATAGTGTGAACAATGAACTTAAATGAGTATTATAGTTCGTCCCGGGTGTTCCAGTCTATCCAGTGAGGTTTAAACAAGTGCAAAGTACACACACCGCGGGCGTTTGCAGTAAATTTACTCGGAGCTCGAGGCAACAGGGGAGTTCCCTCTGCGAACAGGGACGAGTTTGTCACTATGGGGCAACTTTGTTAGATGTGATTGATAGCAGGTGGAACTATCGTGCTGTGTTATTTATTTTGATATTGCTATCTCGAATTCAATTTGGTGTTCTGTTATTTTAATACTTATTGCTAATTCTAGCAATTTGACCGCCTATTGCGTGTCAATTGTATAATTTATTAGATGCTGTTACAACAGCTGCATAAAAGTTCGTATAATAGAATACATTATTTATATATGGTGATCTAACTATACACATACACATACATATATTTACAACATCTATATCACGCGATTAGAGAATATACAAAAAAGATTTTTGCGATTTCTTGATTTTAAGACCAGACAACAGTCCGTGGATTACGAACACCGTTGCAAGCGGTATCATTTTCTGCCTCTTCAAGTGCGTCGTGAAGTGAATGATCTTTGTTTTCTATCCAAATTGGCTAATGCTGGCATTGACTGTCCGGAATTATTGTCTAAAATCGGTCTCCGTACTAACTCATTGACTTTGCGGAGTCGCCCGTTGCTTCACATTCCCATAGCTCACACAAATTATAGACAAAACACATTCATGATACGCGGCTGTAGTACCTATAACAGGTATGACACTGAATATGACTTTGATTTGTTTGAAACAAGCACAGCAACTATTCGAAGAACTATAACTTTGAATTATTTTGGACGGTATTAATTGCAGGTGTGCTCAAGCTGCATATTTCGTTATGTGTACATCATTGTTTAATTTACTATAATGGCTTAACATTGCAAAATTTTCCGGTTTTTCTTTTCTTTTCTTTGGTCTGTATAAATAGTAAACTATAAATAAAGCTCTTAATTTGCTATTTTTGATATGCATAAGTGGAGGTTTGTAATAGGCTCTTTGATGTTGTTTAGTTTGTATTTTATATTTTGTATTAATAGCTGTAAACCTTCCTAAAATAAATAAATAAAAAAATAAAAAATAAATAAATACATAATATGCTCACGTCTTAGGCTGCTAACTAGACTGCTAAGTCGGAATCAACTTCATGCAGCCGAGACCACGACTCGAGGTCATCAGTACAGGAGATCTCGGAAAACGACTTCACGCACTAAATGCAAACAAGCAGGCTATTTATTAGCAGCCTAAGTATTTTCACATTCTACCGCCGTTAGTTAAAAGGGCGCTTGTGATAAAACTCAAAACCGAGAAAATAATGTTTAAAGAAATTAAATTAAAAAATGTCTACTTTTCTCTTGCGGTAATTTCATACCTTATCTACGTAGGAAAAAATTAAAATAGTCACAGACCGGCCTTTTTTTACTAATCACTACAATATAGACTTTTTTTTTAAATTTCACATTCGTCCTTTCAACTAACGGCTGCAGCATAGGATACACGATCCTAAAAAAAAACCTTTTATTCTTCTCTATAAGTACTCCAGCCTACATAAGAACATTCTTGATGTAAAGCGAAAACGTTCTACATGGTTGTCCCCTCCTATGTTTCTGCTTTTCTCTATATATTTCTCTTTCATCGTACAGCTTTCATTCATTCCCTCCCTGTTCCCAAACCACCACAACATCTCTATTTTTGTCACTACATCTTCTTCCAAACCACATCGTTCATGGATCATAGCGTATTCCTCACTCTGTCACTATCCGCACAATACAATAAATCTACTTCTTCATACGAATTATTTTTAATATGTGGACCCAATTAAATCTCAATAACAATCTTCTTTTTGTAATATCAAGTGACGAGACGAACAAATCTTGCGCCTGATGGTAAGCTACACGCCTGTCTATAACAGTTGCAGTGCCACTCAGAGCTTTAAATCGCAAATATCTGAGGGACACTGCACTGTGCCCGAAACCCTGAGGTATAAGTTGACAAGTCCCATGTGCCTGTAATTTCACCAGTATCCTTCAAAACCGGAACACAGTACACAAAATAGGTAAGGTGGCAGTCCTGGACGAACTCTTTCATAGGAGTTCTGCTGCTACTGAATCTCAATCTTCTGTTTTATATCAAACTGCTCGACTCAAAATATAAAGAAGCAACAAGGAGTTGAGGGGGTCTTCATAATAAAATCTGTCCAACTAATGGTTAGAATCACATCCTATAATAACGAGATGTGATAAAATGTCACCCTATAAAACTAAACCCTCTTGTCTCTTTACGAGACTGCACCGTAGTTTATTATCATAGATCGTATTGTTGATATCATAGATCGTGTTGTTAGTACAGTGATATGAGCACTGCAACGGCAAGGGAGACTTAAGAAGAGTCACCGGAGGAGAAGCGGGAATAACTGTTTTGCTAGATCAAATTTTTTAGGTATTTACTATTAGGAAATGAAACTATTTTTCCGGATTTAAATCGCGTATATTTGTTTTTTCAAACAAACCGACGTCTAGGGCCCTTTACAGGTCGGACATGACAAAAATTTCTGTTTATTTTAAATTTATCTATCAAGGGTGTTATTTATTATATATTTATTGCATTACCTTAAGAATAGGTAAAACCCAGTGTGTGAATATGAAGGAAATGTGATGTACAATCAGCCTGTAAATTTGTATATACAATGCATATTTTGCATTTCAGTTACTTTGTTCTTTAAATACTACAGAGAACCTACTAAATGTTGGCTTTCAACTGAAGCCTTATAGTTATTAAATTCACATTTATCTCAAAACTTGAAAATTGCTTAGCGGTTTAACGACACGCCGTGCTGCCCCGTCAGTCGCCACCGGGCGTTTATCGCCGTTCGATCTGTGCAAAAATTTTCTTCACCTGTTCTTATTTTATTTATATTCATTTTAACGCCCAGACCAGAGACGTGAGAGACGGCACACCTCACCTCCTAAAATCAAGGACCGTGTTCAAATACCTGGTTTTAAGATTTAAATTCAAGTTTATATTGCTTAAGATAAAAACAGTCCAAAGTAAAAAGCGCAAGCGTCAATTTAACCTTGAAACCTTTTCTGTAGACTTAATCTACGACTAAAGCAAGATTCTACCTTTACACAACATAAACAATGTGACAAAATACCCCGAAGCTTCGGTAGATGGATGAACCGATCAGTGGGATAAAGACAAATAGCAAATAACTCGGGCGCAGGTGTGCTGGCATCCCAAACATCATGGCGTGGATTATATTCTCAGGAAATAGGGCTGTCGCTACATTGACAATATTTGTAACCTTTTTGTCATGAAATGATCTTCGGAGCAACTTATTGAACTTAGTGGTCCCGTGGGTTTAAGATGTTTAGAGAATTCTCCTCTTGGATACTTCGATATTCTAATCCAGATTATAAACTGTAAATTATTATCTACTAATTTTATCCAAATTTCACCTAAGGAAAATTAATTATTCATAACCTGAAAAGAGAAAATGAAACTATTTGAGAATAATTATTACATAGCCATCTAACTGAAAAATGTACTTTAATCAATTATTTAATAACAAGTGTTTAAAAAGACAGTTAAAAAATTAAAAGAACACAATGAATTTTCATATTTTGGAGTCTGGACTTTACTTGTCCCAGGCGGCGTTTAACTGAATATAATTCACTATTGACAAGCTTGATTCTTTTTACAACACCTAGTAACGAGACTAACAAGTCGTGAGCCTGGTGGTAAGGGACACGCCTACCCATAGCTACCCAGAGCTTTAAATCGCAAAGATATGAGGGGCACTGCCACTGCGCCTGTCACCCTGAGACATAAGTTGATAAGTCGCATGTGCCTGTAATTTCACCAACACCTTACCCTTCAAAACCGGGCACAGTAATGCTGACATTACTGCTTGGCGGCAGAAATAGGTAAAGTGGCAGTAACTTACCTCGACGAACATTTTCCCAAGTAGCTCTAGTAGAGCTCCTAGTGATGTGATGATTTAAAAAAGGTAAACTGGTTTTCTTGTATTCAAGCAAATAATTTATATTATTAATTCCCAGGATTGATGCGAAGTGTTTCGCTTCCATATTTATATGGCAAGCGGCTCGGGAGTGGAATTCCGTGGAGGATGTAGCATTCACACCTAAGTAATGCCTATTCAATCTCGCCTTGGAAAGGTCCAAGTTATAGCGTTCGGCGAACAAGTCTGCAGGCAGGGAATTTCACTCCCTAGCCGCTCGCCATACGAATGTGGAAGCGGAACGGTTCATGAATCGAATCCCCAACTTGACCTCAAAACCAACTTTTCGGACACTCCACAGTTCTCTTGGCGCACAGCTGACTATGTAACCGTAACTACGGGACCTGTAAAAAGTCATATAAATCAATCAAATAAAAATAAACTATTTCCATTTGTCCAGACAATTTACGAACAGAAAACAGGGTTAGTATAACAAATTTTTTTTTGTATACATTAATATGCATACGGGTACAGTGCTCATAAAAAGAACCCTTGCAATGACGCATCAGAGAAGACGCTCTTTTTTGCATTCGCTTCAAAACCCACGAGACATGAGACAAAACACGAGACTTAGCGAACATTCCCGATGCACTGCAAAAGTGTGGCAGCTGTAACAGCACCCTGAACATATTACTTATATATTCACTTACTTATTACATTATAGATGGATAGATAAATTAAAAACAGATTAACATTCTTATACAAGTGTCGTCGTACGTTTTGTAAAAATGTAATTTATGTTAAGAGTTTATACAATCTCAAATAACTTTGGTTGATTCCACATAACAGCGAAATTGTTGAATTAATCACTTTGAAAAAAATATATAGTAAAATTGATGATATACACTGATTACTATATGGTGTAAAAACACCATTACTAAAAATTTTCACGATAGAAAGAAACACAAACTTACCTCGAAATTTTACAAGAAAACCATTAAATAACATAAATATAATAACGCACACACTCAACATAGCCCCGCACTAGGGAAACCCTGTGTCGCGGGTGCCATGGACACACACATAGACAACCACAAATTACACCCAAACTCACGAGAGAAATAAATGTAGGCCATACAAATATTTCTCCCGGCCCGGGAATCGAACCCGGGGACCTCTGCGTGGCAGTCCGGTATGGTAACCGTTCGGCCACGGAGGCAGTACTCAATAGATGCTTTACATAAACCAATGTTTTTTTTTTATATCAACTGAACTAAAGAGAACACGTACCTATAGTATACGATATATATTTTTCAAAATACTTTAATTTTATTTGTAAAAAAATTAATTCCGAATTCTTTTTTTGAACTGGTAAAAAAGATGTTACATTATAGTTTGAGTACCCATGTCCGGTGTACAATGTTTTATGATTACAATTGACCATCAAGCTCAATCAATTAAAATACAATATAATTCAAAATGTCAACAAGCTAAACGCAGACTTTAAAAATTTTAATGTATCACATAACCATCAACGTTAAAATAAAATAATTAAATACATTATATAACTATCAACGTCAACAACTGAACCACATCTCTTAAAATAAAGTTTATCTGACTCACAACATAACAAAGTTTATTATATTCAATTTAATAAACTAACTGTTGAATCAAAATTCGTTTAAGGGACAATGTAATACGCTTCTATAATAAGATTCCAGTTGATATACAAAATTTGTCATTCACGACCATTGACTTACAATTATATGGACGTCGGGTCCGCGCTAAAAAGTGTCCGAACTTATAGGGCGTTAAAATCGTATACAGAGCGTCATTCACGCTTTAGTCTTCGTTTGTTCGACTGACAGCGAAGCAAGCAAAATTAGATAGTACTGCGATGACATTACAATTTAAATTCAACGTTTTAGCTTTTTCATATTCCTTTACATGTCACTACGTTTAAATAGGTAGACTTGGGACATTTTTTTCGTGGTTTTAGTATTAGACCCGTCGTCCTTTTATTTGTAAGTCAATGTTCACGACGTTTAAAACTGTAATGTAACAAAAACTTTATACTAAAGGTTTATTATGCTGCTCCTACGTACTTAGCTGATAAAATTCGTGGTAGTGTGTTTGATATTGTAAATGATGATATTTAAATCTATTCAAATGTATATTCATAAACTGCTACAGTTTTTTGTTTATTATTCTCAAGGGAATTTGCCTTACGAATGAACACTACAGTTTAATCAATATGACGATGTCAAGTGTAAGTTGCTTATGTCTGAAATAAAGAGGAATTGAGTTCCAGGTTGATGTAACTCTGTCATTACTCACTAAAAATTAAGTTATGTACCACCATACTGGGCTACGTGGATAAAAACTCATTGTCATCCGTAATGCGATGACCCTACATGCAAAGGGAATCAATGGAATATTAATTGCTTTTAAAGAGGCCGGATTGTGAGTGATTGGACCGCCACCGCCGCCACCGAATCATTCGTGGCTTCGATTGTTTATTTGATGGTCAATGAACGCCTCGAACAATATTGCACAGTGACGTTCTACGTGCAGAAAAGCGATTTCGAATCTGTGGATACGTGAGTTCGAATTGTTGATAAACCAGAATGAGTAACCATTATTGAGGTGGTTTGGATGCATGGTGCGGATTAATTGAAGAGCGTGCGAGCGAGAACGAATATCGAAGGCAACATTGGAAGAGAACGGCCACAAACGACGTTCTACAACAACAATAACGATTAGGAGAGCCTGGTTTTGATTCTTGGTAAGACTAATTCTGGAAATAAACTGTTCGAAATTAGTTCTGGTCTGGGTGTTTCCGATAGAGCTCTGGTACTCTAAGCACAGAGAATTTCTTAGTTTGAGAGCAGATAACTCATGTGATTGTCTGATACATTATTATTATTGTTACAAATCGAGAATGATCTTTAAAAAACTGAAGTATATTTTGAGAAGTATAATAAAGGGTTGCATAAAAAGACTGATGAATGGGAGTGAAGGAAAAGATGTTTTCTATAGTGTAAAGTGGTCGTCGATAGTCTTGATTCTAGTAGCAGAAGAGTTATTTTAAAAGAATTCGTCCAGAGAAGTACCACCTTACCTGTTTCTGCCGACAAGCAGTAATGCAGGCATTCGTGCATTGCAGTTTGAAAGGGTAAGGGTGCTGGTGAAAACACAGGCTCATGGGACATGTAAAATTTATGTTTCAGGGTGACGGGCGCAGTTGCAGTGCTTCTTAGATTGTTTCGATTCAAAGCTCTGAGTAGCACTGCAATTATTAGGGTCGGCGTGTTGCTTACTACCAAGTGCATGACTTGTTCGTCCCCTCTCAACACACTCAACTAAACAGGATAATGACGTATATTGGTAACTATCGAGATGGCATGATAACAAAAACGCTACGCCGATATGAAGTTTGCCATGTGGTTAGCTAGTTGCATGTGTTTACTAGTCAGCACAGCGTGGTTCAGCGTCATACAACGTCACTGCACTCGTATGCTATCAGACAGTGATGGAGCACTAGTCGTGGAACGAGTGACAGGTGCCGCCGATTATGACGGTTGGACGGAAAAATACCATGAATAACCATTACCGGTGCATTTGATTTGTGTGGACCTGCCAGCTACTGAAATAATTAAGAAATATCTGAAAATATCCGTGAGATAAATTACATTACTAGCGTTAATGTACTTTTTCATACGAATGAACCAATTTTGAAAACATTTATGCCACTCCTCCGTGACAATCTCTGAAACATATTTTTCATACTCGTCGACAGCCTCTTCAGGTGATGAAAATCGTCGAACGCGTAACAGGTTCTTAATTTTTGGAAATAAATAAAAGTCACAAGGTGCCAGGTCGGGACTGTACACGAGATGGCTCATAAGGTAAACGTTGTTCACCTTCAAAAATTCATTTGCGTGTCTGGCTGTGTGAGAACTGGTATTATCGTGGTGCAAGATGATACAGCATTTACGGTTATTTTTACGGAGTTTGTCAATAACTTCCAGCAAACAAATGGTCGTGTACCAATCACAATTCACGGTAGAATGATTCTCCATAGCAACAGTAGCCACGTGTCCAGTTTTGTTAAAAAAAGAAGCAATCATCCGCTATATAGAGGCACTTTCCACGCACGTTACTTTGGTTGGTTTCGGCTCATCTCGAAAGACCCATACGCTCGATTGCTGCTTTGTTTTGGGATCGTAACTATAAATCCATGTTTCGTCACCTATTACTATGTCCCACACCAAATTTGACGTCCCTTCGTTGAATCTGGTAAGCACGGCATTGCACTAAGTGACGCGATCAGTTTTTTGAGCGTCAGTCAAATTGTGTGGGATCCACCGAGAGCACAGCTTTTTCACACCCAAATGTTTGTGTAGTATTAATTGTATTTTACTCATGCCTACGCCTAAAGATGCCCGGATCTCATGCTATGTCACATGCCTGTCTGTTTTGATCATACGGTGCACAGCATCGATGTTTTTGTTGTTCACCGCAGTGGACGGGCGACCATCACGAAATTCGTCACTGAGATTCACACGACCGTTTGAATTCTGCAAACCGGCTATAAATAGTCGTCTTACCCATGCAATCATTGCTTCATCACCAAAAGCAGTTTAAAGCTGAGCGAAGCTCCGCTGAGCTGTTAAATTACACTTAAAGTCGTAGAAAATCATACTACGAAAATTTTCACGAGTTAAATCCATGGTTATGTAGACAACCTATTTCTAAAATGACGCCACAATGTAAAAACAAGTGACAGTCAGATGAAACAAACTGTATTCTACCATTTTCCAAAGAGTTCCATTTTCAAATGTTGTAATTACTTTTTAAATATTGTTTATGTAAGTGGCCAGTTCCGGAAACTTAAATTGCGCCCTATGTAATTAATATACACATAGCTAGATGATAGGAAATTTTCACTACAAACACGGTACAATTTGTCCCTTTTGTCATATCCATGATATACTAGCATCAGCCCACCCCACAAAAAATGAAAATAAAATATTTTCATTACGGTCATTTCATTTACACGCTGAAGCTTTTATTTTCGTCAATCGTTGTGTATCATGTGTTATATAAATACACAATTTATATGAGTATGATTTATCATTCGATTGGTTGCTAGGTAAAGGTTTCTATAAAGAGAGGGTTTGGACCACAGTTTCAACACGCTAGCACAGTGCGGGTTTGAAAATTTAGTCTCCACAGAGTTATAGATTCACCGACTTCGATATGAAGGTTGTATCACGTTGTTGTTTGTCACTAATGCACTCACTATATTCACTCATACGTACAATTATACATTTACTCTTAATTTTATTTTAATTATACTGTGTCATCTCGAGTATACTAAATACATAGTTCAATCTATTATCCAGAGTTCGTCCAGGGAAGTATTGCCACCTTACCTATTTCTGCCGCCAAGCAGTAATGTGAGCATTATCGCTTTCCGGTTTCGAAGGGTAAGAGTGTTGATGAAATTACAGGCACATGGGAGCAGTCAACTTATGTCTCAGGGTATCGGGCGCAGTGGCAGTGCCCCTCAGATGTTTGTGATTTAAAGCTGTGGCACTGCAATTATTATTGACAGGCGTGTCGGTTATCACCAGGCCCGCGACTTGTTCGTCCCGTCACTTACTATTATAAAAAAATTAACATAGACTTCTTCAAAGTAACGCCTGAAACAATTACTTAGAAGAACACAATTAATAATTGTATTCCGATATTTTTCAAAACAGAAAGCCTAAATATTTATCCATCTATCAATTTATGGATTACGATTATCGGCCATTTGTCCCACGAGCAATATGTCCGGCCCACTGCCATTTAACTTTAGCACTTCTTTAGGCTATTTCGATTACCCTTATTCAATGAAATTGTATTCACTACATATGAATTTGTAGACGAAACTAGACTAATAGAAACAGGAATTGAATAGAAAAGGGAGTATGTAGGATACCGAGAAGTCAGTATTAGGGGCAGGTGGACAGAGGGACAAAAAACACTGAGCCGATAACATAATACATGAGAAAATTAGTTAGTTTGCAAATGTATCGTTAATAGATAATATTGATAAATAGATTTGGAGATTTTACCGGTAAATTGTGATAGACATATCCCATCTAAAAAACGCATTGACAAACATACTTCAAGGAGTTAAAAATACAAATTGCTAACGGAATAAATCAATAATGAAAAAAGGCAACGTAAATATATTAAGAGCACCTTGAAATTAAACCCTACAAAAGCGCTACAATGGCGCCACAGAGGCGCTACAGCCCCGTCTCTATTATACAATTCATAACTAATTTTCATACAATATTTAGTGGCGCAGTTGCAGCACCATTGTCGTGCCACGCGCGTCACTTTTGCAGTCACAAACTAAAAATTACTGAAGCGCCTAGTCTAGAGTCTAATTTAAAGGCGCCCTAACAGCTGAGTGATACGACCAAGACTGTTCTAGAAGCATTTAAACTTACACTCGGATACTTTTTAGAATACAACACCGATTAAAAAATACTAATCAATCTCGGGATATACTGAGGGGCTTTATTATAAAAGTGGAAGCGAAAATAATATGTTAGATGTTAAAAATCAAACAGAAAATGGAGTCAAACACAGTTTCTCGTAGTCGTTTTGACATTAACTATGCTATCTTTTGTTTAGAAACAACAAATATGTCTATAAAACAAAGTTTTTAAATTGTTTGTAAACGAGTGTAAACGTACGATACGCCAGCACTGTTCAGTAAAACTAATTTTAATAGTTAAAACGCTCATTTAATATCGTTTCTACTAGGACTAATGGACTAGGACACATCGTATTTCATTTCATCTAATTCTTGTCTGTAACAATATTCACATTTCATATAAAGCGTTTTTTGTATAACAATCATTAATATATTGCCAATAAGAATGTTTTACGAGGTATTCACCTGTAGTGTGCGTTCTCTTTTAGAAGATTAGGGTAGTATACGAAATAGCAGCATAAGTTGAGCGAGCGAAGCGAGCGTGCCGCGGCAGCGGCCGGCGAATACCAGAAACGAAAATGTTTACGTTACCGAACAAGTTTTAGGTCCAATTTATTTCAGTTCAATAATCTATGCAGTTTTGTAAACTGAGGTTTATTTCTTATAATTGTTATTTAAAATGTGAAATTATAGAACGTAAGTTTATATTACACGTTGATGGTTAAGTGAATTGTAATATGTAAAAAGTTTATATTAAGTAAAATTATATCAAATTTGAGCAAAAATATCTGTTAAGTTAAAAATATTCATATGGTGCTTTACACACCCAGTAGCAACGTCACATTGAGAACGCACTTATTTTTTAGGCAAGGTACCGGTAACTATTTTAAATTGTTTTAAAAATAGAATCGCTGATTGCTAAAATGTGCCCACGTTCCGTCTAAACTCACCGACATGTCACCATGGTCTATTATAATTGATAAATTAATCCGAACCCCTCTTTTTCTACCCCCATGGAATACATAAGGGTGGATTTTGTTTTTATTTCGCGCTAAATTTGATTTGTCTGTCAAAACGGCAATGAAGATTTGAAATTCATACGATGTTGACTTTTCACAATCATTCTGACTGGAATTTGTTTTCTTTGTTTTTGGATCTACTTGTTTTGATAATATGTTAGAATCGAATGCAAATAAATAAAAAAAAATCATAGAAGCCTAACGATTTGACCTACCGCCTCTCAAGCAGTGGCCGTGGGTTCGAATCCAGCTTCGCACCTCGTGAGTTTTTCGAAATTTAATTTGAAATTTACCATGAGCTTTTAGCTGAAGGAAATATCGGATGGAACCTGAACGTCGAAAAAAGTAAAGTAAGAAATCTCGCATTTGGCCATCGCGATGGACTATGGACTAAACCCTTGCCTGAGAGGAGACCCGTGTCCAGCAGTGGGACGTATAAATGGGTTAATGATGATGATGTAAGAAACTTGAATGCCGAATATCTAAAAAAACAATATCATTCTTATCTAAAATAACTTAACAACTAATGCCCATTTTTCAAGATTAAAATAGGATGAATTAACATCAATAATACGGCTGCAACATAATGAGCAAGTTGTGCGTCTAGTGGTAAGCGATATGTCTACTGTTGTATTGCCACTCAAGAGCTTTAAATCGCTAAGATCTCAGAGGCACTGCCACTTCGCCCGTCACCCTGAGACGTATGTTGACATGTTCCATATGCGCGTAATTTCACCAGCACCCTTATGATCAGGCCACACAGAAAGAAAATGCAAAAATTGCCGCCCCCGGAACGCTTCTGCGGCCGCCTCTGTGTAGCCAGAGCATTACCCTTCAAAATCGTAACGCGGTATGTAAGCATTACTGCTTGGTGACAGAAATAGGTAAGTACTTGCGTGGATGAACTTTTTCACAAGGAGGTTTACTCCTACTGGTATTCATACACGCAACTTCAGTTAATGACAGCAAAATGTTCATAAAATCAGTAACATAGGTTGTACAACTGCGCCCTGTTCAAGAAACTACAAATTACATTATTTCTTTTCAAATTACGATTTTAATTTTGACAAATTTGTAAGCAAAACGTTTTATAAGTGCGTAAAATTGTAATTACAAGTTCATCTGAACTAGAGTTATCTTTATGCACTAAACCGTAAAAGATTATGACATGATACCCCACACGTGCTTTGTTAGAGTCGATACATTATGAAAACAAATCTGGACGTTAGGTTTTGGCATTTGAAGTCGTGAAGAAAAGAAATTATCGACTGCTTGCTTGTTACATGGCGAGATACACTCGTGTTAGTAGCACGCTTACAGATCGGGTCAAGGTTGATGGTAGGGAAAAAACATGAAAAGCAAAAATACTTTCAATCTGCCCTCTATCGCTTATTCCTGGAGTACCTTATTTCGTAATGGCCGCGTATTGTTATCTACACTATTGTCAGCCGATTTCTTATATGCAATAAATGAGCAGCTCGATTCAATATACTGTATTTTTTGTTGATGCATTAGTGTTAACGAGGCAGTGGCTACTTCTGATCTTTTCGTTATTCTGTGTATGCAAAAGTGGGTTGAAATCCAATCAACCCGTCTGGATGTTAACCGGATTATAATCCATTTCTGCCCAAATTCGTGAGCAGAAACGGCGAATACGGAATTTAGTATATTTTTTTTTATAATAATAACGTATACACTCAACATAGCCCCGCACGAGAGAAACCCTGTGCAGCGGGTGCCATGGACACACACATAGACAATCACAAATTATACCCAAACTCACGAGAGAAATAAATGTAGGCCATACAAATATTTATACCGGCCCGGGAATCGAACCTGGGACCTCAGCGTGGCAATCCGTGGCATGGTAACCGTTCGGCCTCGGAGGCAGTTAAATTAAAAAATAATTCCATACTTGTTACAAATTGTAATGTAAAAAATCTTGTTGATACGAAAAAGATGCAACTCCACACAATGCCCATTTTGCAATTCCTGGATTCTCACTACTAAGAATGCATACACATAACGATTCGATTTTTATGAAAATCAATTCAAGTGCATCGATTGCAGGGCAGTGTATCGATTTATTTCAATGCGATGTTTAAGCAAATCTAGAAGTAGAAAGGCAAATGAATTGTATGGATATATCGAATAATATAATTAAGTTTGAACAAAATTTTACTCATCTCATCATTAAAAAACATATCTTCAGCCCTCGATTTTCGACATTAATGGATTTAAACCCGTTTTGTCAACAAAGTGCGCGGTTAAAACCTGAACGCTTACCCATCGCTGTGTGTATGTGATAGCGGGGTGACGTAAGAGGACGATCAATTGCCTAAAGCGATGCGCAGAAGGAGCAATTTTAGTTGACGCAACTGTCATTTTTTTACAAGTTTCCGAAAATGCCCAGTTCACAAATTTTTAAGCCCATGGTCAAGAAAGACTGACGCTGAGGAGGACGAGGAGGGAGAGTAATCGCTCAACGCTTTGTGGTTACCAGATGGGGAAATTGGCAACATGAGACAACCGGTACAACCTTCCAAGTTTCTAAAGTTGTGACAATTAAATATTTCTTTAATGACAGATTCTGGCAAACACAAACTGTTGTCGATTATCAAAACTCTCAACTGAAGTGGCTACAATGTCATCATAATGTCAAATAGGTAGTTGCGGGTATGCCAGTTGCCGAAACTCGAGGATCAATATTGCTCAAATCATTGATCACTTGGGTTAAATTGATAGGCGCCTGTTTATATAACACGATGTTGCACCTATAATCGGTGATGATTAAGAAAGTTTCCACTTTCTTCATCATAAATCAGTGATTAGTAAAGATGCTGAGCAGATTCAAAGAAAACCTTCATGACAGAATCCTTTCAAGTCTTATGCAGCTTAGGTTGCTTGCTCAGTGTCTATTTTTAGTTCTTCATAAAAGGCTAAGAACCTGTAGTTATTACACCAGTCAAGCATTTCTAACTTAAGTATCGAATTGTCTTGGTATCACAAGATTACATCCTGGAAACTAAAAACTTTATATTGTCAGAGGCTAAAGGTTAAATGACTACGCGGTTAGAAGTTACGTTGATAGCAATGGAGCGAGCAAATTACTGGCACCCTTAAAATTCTTCCATTAAACACTTAAACCGGCAAAAGGCCGCAATGAAAATTTGAAACCAAGTTCAGATTGGCAGGTGTACTAAGAGATTGAAGTTAGATACGGTACGAAATTCAAAATGGTTTGGTATTATTGTTAACACAAAGATCGCAAAAATACAAGAAAGAATTTCTTAAATCCAAGTGGACCAGCGAATGTTGTCTCTATTAAACGTGGCTACGTGATCGAAGGAATTTTTCTTTGTGTTTGTTCGGTATTTATTTGTATCAATGATATTAAAAAAAAAATTGTGGAGTATTTTCACAAAAAATATCATGTTAGTGAAAATATCATTGTATTCAATAAAAATAAATGTATGTCTGGTATTATTGTTCACAGATTTAACTGTAACTCAAATTCCTCGCATTCCCATAAAATCTTGCACTTAACAACCTGTAACTATTTCTTTTCGACACTAACTTCTATTCAGGAACTTACTTCCGAAAAAACCTGTGTGATTTTGAGTGACACACTTACTTATGGCAACATAATATTTTCTCATGACATATAAAAAGTGACCTTTGTTGTATACAAATAAAATCAAATTTTAACCTAAACTGACTCACTTAGATAGAGTTTTCCGCGAACAATGTATTGAATTCAAATGTCTTAGTAAAGAATACAAAAAAATATTGTATTATTATGATAATTAGCAAACATTGTGTCTGTGTTGATCCAGCTCAAATTCTATACACTGCTAAACGAAAGAAAGAACCAGCATTATTGAGGATTTAATGACGGCTGTTACTACTAGTTATATTGTCGGTGTGACTAAGTTCTGAGCAGCAATATTATAGAGTATACCATGGATACGGTAAAAAGAAGAAGAAGAACTGCTGCGACAAAGTTGAAAGTATTTACAACAATACCGTTTAAGACGGGGATTCTATTTTGGGAATTTATCCTAAAATATAGGAAAAACTGTACAAAAAAAAAAGAAAGATTATATCATTCTATATCAATATGTAATACCTTATACACAACGGGCTGAGCCACTTGCTACATTTCCCATCTGAAAATTACGACGAAACAAAAAAAAAACACAAACTCGGAGATCAACGGCGTCAAAAACCTGCCCCATTAATTGGTGGCCTTTGAAACCGGTGCAGAGACACGTTTTCAATTTGCGACATAATCCTCGCCCTTTGATGGTACCCTTCAAATCCACGTAAACCTTACTAACAACCGGTTAACGAGTGATCGTTTCGCGATTTCAGTTTTTTGTTTTTTGCAAAAATTTGAACATTAACAGGATATTATAAAAACCTTCTCCAGGCCAATTATGTTACAGCGTAACAATCCATTGGGTAACATTCCAACATTCCATCAATCTTCTAATGTTTCACTTAGGGTATTCTCACTCCCAGTTATCTTTATCTTGCTTCTACGTAATGCTAATTTAGAAAGCCTACCAGTACCATACACGTCGACGTCTTCACTAAGCAACCATTGTTAAATGACACTGTTTAGTGTAGACGCAAGTATTGTCAAAAGTGTTGATAAAAAATTTTGTGGGGTGATAAGGAAAATACTTCTTAAGGCTGTCTGTACTTATAACAAATCTATTCACAAACTGGCATTATGCGCGGATTTAGGGGATGCACGCATTTGTACATGAGTATTTCTCAGCTTTTTATTGCGAGCGCTGAACACCTGAGACCAATTAACTACTTGTATTGTATGAACAGTAAAGGGTAGCCAGTGAATGGATAAATTCTAGCAGATGAGCCCTATGATGAAATAAAAGCTGTTAATAATTACAAAAAAAAGTTTGAAAATCCTTGACAATCATTTGTAAGCGTAATATTTGGTCGGAAATAGTGACACTATACTTATTCAGTTCCATGTGAACTTCTATACAACCAGTGTTTTCACAAATAAATGAATTGTGAATCTTTTCTGAGGTGCAGATCTCGTCGCTATTTTCCTCACTGTCGAAACAGGTGATCATCTGCACATGCAGTTTAGAAGCAACAATTAGTGATTCCCGTATTGACTTCTGACTTTGTTTATTTACAAGGTTTGTAATACCAAAACTTTGTTATATATTATTCCCAATTTGTTACTTAATCATTGTATTGCATCAAAACTGCAATATTACGGCATCCTATTGATATTTTATGGCACCTTACGTCGTATCGTGGCATTAGCCGCACACAGTATGAACTCCCATAAGAGGAAATTGTCCATCATGGCGCTATTGTTATAAAGGCTGTCAGAAAAGCCATTGCAGAAGTAATATAGGTAGAAACAGCTTTTGAAATAAGGTAGCTGTTTAAGTAGAGACCCAATACCGAATTATATGACCTACCTCACCTCGAATCTGTAATTTAGTTCCAAAAAGGAGTTCAACCGAGAGATGGTGGCAATTTAAAATAGCTATACAATTGTGGTTTTATAGCTTTTGTGTTAGTTGGAACATCTTTTGAGTTTATTCACAATTATCTGGGACATGATGGATCTGGCGGTTCGGTTAGATAATCAATGTAAGCTAAAAATGCGATATAAAATACCAAGCATCCATTTCCATTCTAAATTGCAGTCTCCCACACGTATTCCCAACTATAGTGGTTTTAATGTAGAATTCCCGGGCCGCTTCTGGCTGTCGGCAAATTGGATGCGAAATCAAATAAAAAACATTCGCACCCATCCGTGGGGGAGCCTAATGGGACTGTTATGAGGAATTACTATGGCAACTTAAATGTGTGAAAGTATGTCGCGTTACCCACAACGGGATACGCAATTCTAGACATGTATATTTAACAACATTGAAATAAATTGAAATGGCAGTTTTAGTCGTACAACGTTTGCTATTTAACCCATTTTTTTATATTGTGGTAGGATGTACATAAGACGCACTATAAGTTTCCGGAACTGGCCAATTACATAAACTATATTTAAAAAGTAATTACACCATTTGAAAATGGAATTCTTTGGCAGTAGAATACAGTTTGTTTCATCTAACTGTCACTTGTTTTTACATTGTGGCGTCATTTTAGAAATTGGTTGTCTATATAACCATGGATTTAACTGGTGAAAATTTTCGTAGTATGATTTTCAAAGACTTTAGACTTAGACATGAGTCAAATACAATAAATACTACACAAACATTGAGTGTGAAAAAGCTGTGCTCTCGGTGGATCCCACACAATTTGACTGAGGCTCCAAAAACGGATCGCGTCACTTGGTGCAATGCCATGCTTACCAGATTCATCGTAATATGGATTTATAGTTACGATCCCAAAACAAAGCAGCAATCGAACGTATGGGTATTTTGAGATGAGCATGACGACGAAACCAACCAAAGTAGCGCGCATGCAAAGTGCCTCTAAGCGGATGATTGCTACTTTTTTAAATAAAACTGGACACGTGGCTACTGTTGCTTTGGAGAATTGTTGTACCATGAATAGTGATTGGTACACGACCATTTATTTACCGGAAGTTATTGACAAACTCCGTAAAAATAACTGTAAACGCCGTATCATTTTGCACTATAATGCCAGTTCTCATACGACCAGACAGACAAATTATTGAAGGTGAACAACATTGACCTTATGAGCCATCGCGCGTACAGTCTCGACCTGCCTTATGCCTTTTATTTATTACCAAAAATTAAGAATCAGTTACGCGGTCAACAATTTTCATCACCGGAAGAGGCTGTGGAAGAGTATGAAAAATATGTTTCAGAGATTGTCACGGAGGAGTGACATAAATGTTTTCAAAATTGGTTCATTCGTATGAAAAACTGCATTAACGCTAACGGAGAATATTTTGAGAAACAATAAATTCATTTCTGACCATTTATAGTATTTTTTTCTTATTCATTCCCGAAACATATAGCGCGTCTCACGTACAAGATCGCAAAGTGCATTTTTCTTCATTAACGTGACATAACAAAGGTTCCGTATGATGTAACACCTGGTGCAAACCCTTTAGCTTGTAAGCCTGTCTGAAATTCTAAGTGTCTGAAGTTTAAATTCCTTTAAATTGATGAAACTAATTATAAATTTGAAACATTTTACTTTGAACATCAGACTGGTTTTCAAGATTGATGACAGATATATAAAACAGATTAACCCCAGGCTCGCTTATGTTGACACTCTAATAATAACTCTAATAAACTCTAATACACTCTAATAAATTTTATTCCCTATAATAAAAAGATTCCTAGTCTCCAAGTAATCCGTCCAATTGATAGCGACGAATTAATAAAACGCCAAGCCAAGCCAAAAATACACAAATGAAACAAATAAAATGTTCCTGTTGCTAGTTCATATATTGTAAATCACACTAAATATAATTTTTGTTAACAACTTCAAATAGTGCGTTGTAGAAAATACACAAAAAATGGTTCAACGCTGTCTAGCGGCATCGCACTGTAGCAGGCTGGTTCGGTTTATATTTAGAATTGTATAAATAATTGGAGGTTGTTGTCAAAAGCATAGGATGGTTGTTCTAAAAAAACATTATAAGGGTCGTAGCCGTAAGTTAGCGTAGCGAGAGGTACATTTCAATGAGAAACGAGAATTATATTCATGAATAAAGATTTACTGCGTGCGTTACGTTTGATGGTTTTTCTAGAACAACCATCTTGTCCTTTTGACAACAACCTTCTATTATTTATGCAATTTTAAATATAAACTGAAGCAGCCTGCTACATCCCCTAAACAACATAGATGTTAACAGAAGTTTTAACACGGGAAAGAGTCGCAAAACGTTTGGGTTAGTTTGGGTTGACTCTTTTGGCTCGGTTGACCTTAGTTATTAATATTTTTTTCAATATCATTTGCATTACAATTTCGAACATTATTTTGATTCATTTTATAATAGTAATTATAACAGATAAAAACCAAGATTTGTCCAACAAAAGTGCACAAATACAAATTAATTTAATTACAACATTAAAGTGTAAATTACGCAATATAATTTTGAGAACAGTAAACATTTCGAAGTGAATTTATGGAACACTGAAGGAAACTAATGACCCGTTCACATATTCCGCTGTTCCCAATTTGTTAATGTTAATGTCATTCCCTAGTTATAAACAGTTTGCAGTCGTCTGCTCATAATATTAAAGGCGTTAATAATTAAAAAAAAATTGGAGAATCCCATATCGTCGCCTTAGAATAATAACGCATAGAACGAGTTTCATATCAAACGAACTGTCACAAGTGAGGCAAAAATCAAATTCATGTAGGATAGTTTTAGTAGTAGGTTAATTTTCGGTTGTAGTGAATATTCATATAAAAATACAAGTTGAAACGCGTTACTTCCTTGTGGAATGTGATGTTAGTATCTATTTTATGTTTGTCTGACGTATTTTTACACTTATTTACCGCACATTCCGTGATTTTTAGCTAAAATTCGTGATCTGTTCGCTGTGCAAGTTGACCTTGAGCACTGAAGGCCTGCCCGCTCGTGTAGGCCCATTGGGAGCGCTTCAATTTGCCTCACTTAGCATGTGCGGACTAGGTTTCTATGCGTTATTATTCTAAGATCGTCGCCTTACTTTCACAAACTCGTATCTTAAAGCACAAAGTTACTAAAATGGTTTGTTTATACACATTTTGAGGTCTGATTTGACATCACATTTCCTTCATATTCTCACACTGGCTTTTGTCTATTCTTAAAGTAATACATACAAATTGACACCCTTGATAAGAAATTTACAATAAATAGAAAGTTTTGATATCTCCTGAATAATCACTCTTTGTAATATACGAGTTGGGGAAAGTAAGGAATCAATATGTAACAAAAGTATATGAACAATACATTGACTTACAATTATATGGACGTCGGGTCCGCGCTAAAAAGTGTCCGCACTTGTAAGGCGCTAAAATCGTATACAGAGCGCGACACTCCGCTTTAGTCTTCATTTGTTCTACGGACAGCGCGATACTGCGATGACATTACAATTTAAATTTCGAATAGGTTGACTTGGGACATTTTTTTCGTGATTTTTGTATTAGACCAGTCGTCCATTTATTTGTAAGTCAATGGAACAATATATTTATCTTTAATTATGTTTGTATGCGTAATGTTTGATCGGACACAGTGAAATTATACTTATTCAGTTATATGTAAACAATACAATTAGTGTTTTCAAAAACAAATGAATGTGTATCGAATTCTTAGGTTTTCGCGATTGTTACACATAGGAAATGAAACTATTTTTCCGGATTTAAATCGCGTATATTCGTTTTTTCAAACACCGTCAACCGTGACCATGAGACCTGTAAAGGGCCCGAAACGTCGGTTTGTTTGAAAAAACAAATATACGCGATTTAAATCCAGAAAAATAGTTTCATTTCCTAAATTAATGTGTGTTTGTCGTCGCTTTATTTTCTTTACTGTCCAAACAAGTGATCATCTGCACATAAATTTTAGAAGCGTCAATTAGTGATGCTCGTGTTGCCTTCTGATTTATAAACAGAAGAAATATTATTCCGCAATGATTAGAAGAAACAGTACAGTTATCGTGACAGAGAGCACTCAATGACAGTGCTGCAGAACAGATTGCTGTGGTCCTAGCGACACAACATGATAGTCGAGTCGTATGAAACCCCTGTCCCGCTTAATGATGCCGACACCGCACTTATTAGAGTATCGCGTATTGGTTTAGAGATTCTAGAAGTGGCAACGCTTAGGAAAATATGACATAACTATCCGCTCACACGATGCGCTTCTCTTACCGCAAAATGGCGGCTATTTGGTTTCGCAAATTAGAAAAGCATTCAGTTTAAATACAAGTTTTATAAATAAAAATTATTATTCTGCATTGCTAAATAAATACCCTCCGTACTACCAACAAAAACATCTCAAATAAAATACAGTAATACACCGCAAATCCTGCACTTAATAAGCACTAATGAAATTTTTGGTGTACTTGGATAAATGTGATAATATTCTGTTTGAGTGGTTCTAACGTTTACCATGAGATTACTCCTTAAAGTATAGTTTATAAACATTTATATTCAGGGTAAAC
>NW_020653726.1:16692886-16694203 GCF_003589595.1 Hyposmocoma kahamanoa | reverse complement strand
TATTCAGGGTAAACTTAAAAAACGCTACTTACGGTATGTTTTCAATAAATAAACACCGAAATCACCAGCCCAAATAATAACACACACGATTGTCGTGACGTATTTTTGAAGTTGTTTATTTTTTTTTAATGACAGACCCAGGCATTAAAAACTTTATCGTTTGCTAGAGTAGTTACCGAAATAGCAATTAATATTAGTTCTTTTACCTGTTATAACTTCGATATCCAATAAATCGGTATAAAATCATCACCGGCACCTCTAGGTGTGGTATGCGTCTAAGGCTGCATGTATCGCGTGAGCGGCTATCAACTACTCTAGACTTGTTTTGGTTTATCAAAGCAGAGATATTTCATCACTTAAAAAAGGATTAAATGCCTTTAAGCTATTCTAGTGTCTAAGCATTGACTTGTGGCAATATTCTTAGTGGCACCACAGTTGATGTTGTAAGTTAGTATTTGGTAAATGGTACTATTATAAGATGTTGTAGGTTCTCTAAGAGCCAGGCCATACTGAGGAAATTAATATTAGAAGTATTCTTAATCAAATACAACCAAAAACCACATAGATAATTAGATTTACTCCGTTCCCGTTTACTGTTTCTTGCACAATTAATAATAATTATTATTAATTTATTTATTTCAGAAACTTACAGACAAATTTCACATTGACAGTGTTAAGCTATAGTGCAATATTGCATTTAGGGCAAGACATCTGTGTCTGAACTAGATAATTAATTAATTATCTCTATTTCAGACATCAGCGCTCTTCCGTGAATACAAGAACATGTGACTGACTTTAAAAATAACATTGTCTTCTAAAGTAAGTCTAGGGACTTCGAGTTTAAATTTAAAGTTACTTATAATTTTATATGTGAGATTTTAGTTGGAGATGATTTTGTTTATTGAATCTATATCGATTGTTTTATTAATTTGGTTTTTTTTTTAAATAAAATGTGTTTAAAGATTTCAGTGATATTTTTAAACTTTCTGAAGATTTACGTCAAGAACAAACTTATTTTACTTTGCACTTTAACAGCGTACCTTATTCAAAGAAAACATAATTATATGCACAATGAATTTATTTATCACGATTTTACAATTTTCAATTATTCTCTACATCTGTGACCATCAGTAACCTAGACAAATTCCCCTCTCGCATCGTCGCTTTGATCTCCACGGTGTTTTGGTTGCACCCTGTACTACACCCCACTGCTACCTATGTTCAATCACAGACCTTTTGAGATAAATTTTTGACATTTCTGGTTAGATGTATATTTTGCGGTTGTTAATCTGTGACTCTTTGATGTTTAGATTTATA
>NW_020653726.1:16688851-16692876 GCF_003589595.1 Hyposmocoma kahamanoa | reverse complement strand
TCTTGTCGAGAGTCCACGGTTAGTCGTTTGAATTTGACACTTAAGGCAGTCTCCGATTGGGGTGATGCCAATCTTATCATATTTAATGTTACCAAACGGTGTTTCTTCTCCACAAAACGGAGTCCCTTTCACCTGACTCCGACTTTTCGTGATATATCCATACCGATAGCCGACCGTCTCCGGCTACTTGGAATAGACCTGTCGTCCAATTTGAACTACGGCAGATACATTGAATTCATGGCCAAAAATGCAGCCAGGAAGCTTGACATCCTTTCCAAGGTGAGGCGTTACTTCACACCGGGAGCTGTACCAAGCACAAGTCCAGTCCTGTACGGAGTACTGCTGTCACTTATGGAATGGCTCGTCTAAATACCAACTGGCCACTTTGGATTCAATCGACAAACGTGCCAAAAGGCTTAGTGACTCGGAATTAGTTGAGGTGAGGCTGCAGAGCCTTGAACACCGCCGTAAAGTTGCCTGCTTATCGGTATTCTATAGGATACATCACGGAGAGTGTGCGATGGAATGGCATAATTTGGTCCGCCTTCCCCTTTCCATCGTCGAGGGACTAGACGTGGGATGGGATTCCACCCCTATGTTGTGGATATTCCCAGGATTCGCACGAAGCGTTTCGCTTCCACATTTATTTGGCAACGGCTAGAGAGTGGAATTCCCTACCTGCGGACTTGTTCTCCGAATGCAGTAACTTGGACCTTTTCAAGGCGAGAGTGAAGAGGTATTATTTAGGTGTGCATGTTACATCGTCGACCTCATCGTCACTTTCCATCAGGAGAGATGGAGGTCAAATGCGCAGTTATTTTTATTTAAAAAAAACCGGAATGCAGTAATGGTCACATTAATGATTGGCAGCAGAAATAGGTAAGGTGGCAGTACTTCACTGGACGAACTCTTTCACAAGAAGCTCTACTGCTAAAAAAATTAATAAAACAAGATCAAACACAAATACAAATTCCCTTCAATCTGATCTGAGCTACGGAATTAACCAGCAGATGTACGAATTTGTAGATTGTTGTTTTTGGTTTTAACGATTTTTTGCCTTACTTTTTGCCATCTATGAGAAATGTAAGAAAAATATACAAACAGACATTTTATTCAATTTAATAAAAGAACTTCACGGTATTACATAATGGATTAATGCAAAGAAACGTCCGTTTTTACATGCAACGTAGCAATTTCCAACTTTTCAAGACCTTTAGCAGCGGTGAAACATTGGGAAAGTAATTACTTACTTTACCTTCGGGAGTTTTTTACGCGACACTAAAGTGCCAATCAATTCTGCCGCCTAACAAGAAGCTTCGGTTTTATTCCGGCAAATGACAGCGTGCTATAAAAACGGTGTATAAAACACGAGAGAGGCTCTTGGAAATCGTTATCCATTTCCTTTGGCTCTTTTTTTTTGAAACACGCACTTAGAAATTTATACCAAAAGTGTCTATAGCACTCTGCGTTACATCGTCGTGTCTTGTTTAAGAGTTTTTGCTACACGCACGCATTATTGTCAAAGTCCAGGAAGTAAGCAATTGTTGTTTCCACCGACTTTTATATGGAGCTTCTATAATATAAATTTAACGTAGCGGTACGAAATGAATTTTCATATGAATTTCGCGAACTAGGGAAGTAATTTGTTTCACATTCGCGCGAGCTGAGTACTTATACCGCCCTAAACATTTGTAAGTGATGTTAAAACAACGTAATATTACTTTTTTTTATTCAAATGTAAGTGTGTATTTCACCTCCATCTCACCTGATGGAAAGTGACGATGAGGTCGATGATGCACACTTAACTAATGCCTATTCAGGCTCGCCTTGAAAAGGTCCAAGTTGTAAAGTTCAGGGAAGAAGTCTGCAGGCAGGGAATTCCACTCCATAGCCGTTCGCCATATAAATGTGGAAGCGTAACGTTTCGTGCGAATCTTTGGAATATCCACAACATAAGGGTGGAATCCAAGCCTACGCCTAGTCCCCCTGTGATGGAAAGGCGGAATTAAATCGTAAATTCCATCGCACACTCTCCATGATATATCCTGTGGCCGAACTTTAACTGCCTCCGTGGCCGAACGGTTACCATGCCGGACTGCCACGCAGAGGTCCCAGGTTCGATTCCCGGGCCGGGAGAAACGTTTGTATGGCTTACATTTATTTCTCTCGTGAGTTTGGGTGTAATTTGTGGTTGTCTATGTGTGTGTCCATGGCACCCGCGACACAGGGTTTCCCTAGTGCGGGGCTATGTTGAATGTGTGCGTTATGCGTTATTTGTGAAATACCGATAACCAGGCAACTTTACGGCGGTGTTCAAGGCTCTGCAGCTTCGCCTCTACTAATTTCGGGTCACCTATAAGCCTCTTATAGGTGACACGCTTATCAATATAATCCACGGTGGGCATTAGTAGTACTCCATACACGACGACCGGACTTGTGCTTGATACAGCTGAAGCAACTGTCCCGGTGTAAAGTAACGCCTCGCCGTGGAAAGGATACCAAGCTTCCTGGCTGCTTTTTTGGTCATAGAAATAGTGAATCTCTAGCGACACGCAGTATCGAAATTGCACAGGATAAGGAAGCATTACTCACACATAACAATGATCGCTGGCATACACGTGCAACCATATACTGGTACATTTCTACTTAATTTTCGTGCTATGGTTATAATACTCTCTAATTTGCACTGAAGTTAATTTTTTATAGTCGAAACTCGTGTATTTTGTTAAAAAAGTTAGCAATTTTGCCGCACATTTACCTACTTGTAAAGCCGTAAGTACATGCAGACGTATATTTTTTTTACATATAGAATGACTGGAACTATACTGTAAGTAACTCACGCATATTACTTTTTCGTATGTAACGAGAAAAAAAAAATATTTCTCCATACAAAAAAAATATTATTATATTTCTTCTCCGAAGCTATCAACTGTTCAAGAAATTATACAGCTATAAAAGTTGTTAGGAATGTTATTATTTATCACATAAAAAAGAATTATTCCTATGTCCTCGAATTTAAAAAGTTTGAACCCACTGTGCGTCTGGCGATTCATAGATATCAACGTTTGTTGACGTCAGAAACATTATTTGTTTTTTTATTTTAGTTTTATTTGTCATGTTTGTTTTATTTGTCATTTAATAACCTATAAACGTTTGCATTAAGAGTCTATACAACCTGAAAAGGCTTTCGTTGATTCCGCATAACAGTGAAAGTGTTGAAAAAATATATAGCAAAATTGGGGGTATACTCGAAATTTTACAAGAAAACCGCTGTATACAATAGGTACTGCACATAAACGATTTTTTTTTATTTCAAATCAATTAAACAGAACACGTATAGTATACGATATACATTTTCATCATTCGATATACATCAGATCTTTGTGATTTCAAGTTCTGAGTGGAACTGCAACTGTTATGGACAGGCGCGTCGCTTATCACCAGGCGTATGATTTGATCCCGTCACTTGATGTTATAAAAAAGCTATTTTCATTCAAAGAAAAGGAACCGACTTCAAACTTTGCTTTTATGTACATACAAACATAAAAAGGAACTAAAAAAATCAAAAATTAACAATCGGTTACCGGAAAGTGCGAAACATTTCGGGTAGTGTGCGCAGGAACTTTTCAATTTAGTTCCACCCTCACCGTTCCTCCTTCGGTCGACTAGAAGGTCCGGAGCACTCCATTCTTATGTCGTTGATATTCCACTTATTCGCACTAAGCGCTTTGCTTCCTCCTTTCTGATACGTACGGCAGGCTATTCATGGTTAGATCGTCGCTTAACATCAGGTGAGATTGTGGCCAAGCATGTGTCTATTATATATTAGAAAAAGAAACCGGATTCATCCCCTAGTTTGCCACTCTTAGAGGTGGAATATTTTTTCAAATTCAAATGAGACCTCCATTTTTTGAAGTCGGTTAAAAAAACGGTTTTATTTATTTATTCAATACTCAATATATAGTTTCTTTTCTGTGTGAATACTGAAGTACCCTCTTTCCAACAAAAAAATAATCATCAAAATC
>NW_020653726.1:16620718-16688451 GCF_003589595.1 Hyposmocoma kahamanoa | reverse complement strand
TGTGACCTTTTTCAATTTTAGCCATTTCCTAATCGCTCTATTTACATTTGACTTACCTTTACAGAAAGAAAGGTATCACAAAGGCCGCTAATGCATCGCGCTAGCAATCTCGAAATCGAGGGGTGCATAATTTATCATAGCCAGTGGCTTATATCTCGCTATTTTTATTACATCACACGTTGAAGAATGAATTTCAAATGGTGTCGGAAGTTTGTGCTGGGGGAGTAAATCCTGCAGTGGTACTAAGGAAAGTATGTCGAGTTTGAAAACTTTTCACTTTGTAAAATTGGTACTTGGAGACATTAGAAATGCTTTATGAATTTCACAATACATTTTTCAAATAGACAATAAGAACGCAGGACATGGCAGTAAGAAGGCTATATTTCAAATAATTATCATAAACTTATGCAAACCAAAATGGAGGCCTTTACTTCGTTTTTTGGTTACTATTAACCAACCTTACAGCACCTTTGAGTACAGGGTTTCTTAACCTTTTCCATGAGCCCTTCTCAAAATTTCAAAAAGCCCACGACCCTTTCCGAAAAGATAAAAAAGTAGGTAATATATAAGGTAGATAAAAAAGCTTTTCCTACCTTATATTGTTCGCGATTAAAATTTTGCTGTTCAGGTGCGGCTTCGCCACGGACCCCCGACGTTCATGGGGTCCATTCACCACAGGTTGAGAAACCCTGCTTTAGTAGCAGTAGAGGTCGTTGTGAAAGAGTTGGGCCAGGGAAGTACTGCCACCTTACCTTTATCTGCCGCCAAGTATTAATGTCAGCAACTACAGGCACATGGAACTTGTCAACTTATGCCTCAGAGTGACGGGCACAGTATCAGTGCCCCTCAGATCTTCAGACAGGCATGTCACTTATCATCAGGCGCACGAATTATTTGTCCCGTGAAATGTTATTATAAAAAAAGCTGACACATTTTCAGGCGACAGCTTCGAAATTGTACGTAATAAATTAGTCGATATCATTTTATGCTTGAATAGGAGATTTATAAAATTTCACATGTGCATAATTTCTTGCATACTGTTCTTATTATTTTTATGATTTTCATTTGATAAAAACACTTTTGACGTACGATCACGTGTAGTTTAAATTACAATTATTATAATACGCCTTTAATTTGCTGGATACCTTTCATTTACTCGTAATAACGCACACACTCATAAGCCATAGATAGGGAAACCCTGTGTCGCAGGTGCCTTGGACAACCACAAAATAACAGCCAAACTCACGAGAAAAATAAATATGGGCCGTACAAATATTTCTCTCGGCCCGGGATACGAACCCGGGGCCTCTGCGTGGCAGACCAGCTTGGTAATCCTTCGCCTACGGAGGCAGTTATGGGGGTCAAATGCGCATTTATTTCAATCTAAAAAAAATACCGCAAAAGTGTTGTTGATTTCGGACAAGTAGTATCACCGCAGTTACTATTTCGAGGGTGTAAAAATCTTGAAAGGAGTATGCGCTGAAATCGACTTCAAGTATGATATTATACTTTGAGCGATCGCTTTAATGTTTGAACGACTTAAAAATACATTTACAAAAGCATCGTGCTATAAATTATTATGCGAGAAAGTAAAACAAGTTTCACTAACCTCAGTATATTCATACCGAGCCAGACGATGCGACGTAAAGGACAGGTACCTGACTGAGTGAAGAAACAACTTTCTTAGGTTTCTTACAGAAGACGCTAAACGGCTTTTTTGCCTTAAAAAGCCATTTTAATCAAAAAACAAAGATCAGCAACAGACATCTGCTGATTGGTTCCGTAGCTGAATTAGGAGAGCGGTTAGCCCCTGTCTGGCGGACAGGTGTCGAATCCAGCCGGATCAAAGAAGAGTGTTTATGATATGAATATAATAGCAATACAAACATGATATTCAGTAAAACGGATATTATATAAAGGAACTTGAAATGTAGTGGAATAAACCTTCCTCTGATTCCATTGCATCAGTAAAATCCTTATTTAGTATTCCAACACCAAGTTCCTAGACTTATGGTCCAATAAACTCTGTCGATATTCCGTAATATTTTCTCTCACCTTTCCCAAATTGATCATGCATCAACTTTTTTCCGGTGTGCCCTATCACCCTCGAACACGGCTTGAACATCCATCAATACCGTGAATTTGACTATAACAACGCATTTCTGGTTCCGGAAGTAGACACAGCAAGGGGAGCAAAAATTAATAAGAGGAAACGCGATTTTAACGACTTCCAGACAAATTGATGCGGAACGATCATTTGTTATGTTCGATTGCTCTAATGCTCGGATGTTCAAACTTGGTGGAATATTCTGTAATTCTTGGAAATAACCAGCTTCGTGCCGGTAGGCGGTCGCAACTCATTACGCGCAATTAATACTTTGAAAGATAAAACTGGCAGAGGAAGCCTTTAAAAAGTTTTAAGGGTTTAAGTTTCAGAGACTAACTGATTCTGCAATTGTAAATCTGTTCTTGCCTTGTCATTGTTCCTTTTTAACCATTCAAAGGAGAAAAAAATAACGGATGGATGTCATTTTGTCTCAACTTCCTTTTCAACATAATAAAAGGGAAAAACAGATTTTACATTCAGATTGGTCACATTTTGTTATAAGCTGGAAAATGTACAATAAAGTAACATTTAGACATGGAGATCTGAAACAACCTCCCTCTTGTCGTATTGTCCACGCAAAACAATCCAATTCTGGTTTCTGTGTAGACCTTATCCGCTTACTTTAAAGGATTTTTATCATACGTACGTATGTACGACAGAATACCACATAATAGTACAAACACAAACTCATTATCATAGAAATATCAAGAAAAACCATAGAAATGTCATATGGCAAATAAATCAATGAAAACATGTCTATAAAATTATATTTAGCTTAGTACATGTCAATTTGACCCAGTCGTAGAAATATCCAAATTGCACTAAACCGCCGAAGCTGACGCCCCTACTACTAAGATTGACCTATTTCATTTTGGTACAGGCTTGTTTTCTCCATTTTAGATTTACTAAAGACAATGCTTTCGAACAAGGTCGATAAGCTGTCAGAACATACGCTGATCGTGCGTCATATAAGTCATGTATGTGTGCGCGGCTGCCTAGATGTATTGCGCGTACAAGGGTATGCCAGACTTGGCCGTCTTGTTTTACTAACATTGTACCGTTATACCGTCATCAACAGACTTACGAATTAACCCACAATTTCAATGGCACATAAAGTTACTTTAACAGAATAGTGGCACAGTTTACAGCTGGTCGGTGTAAACTAAAATTGACGTTTAATATTGCCCTTCGCATCTGCCGTCTGACAAGAAAACAATTTGCCTCTAAGTAGTCCCTGAGGTGCGCAACTATTTTCGGTTCGATAATAATACCTCAAGTTTAAATCTTGGTACTTTCGAATAGGAATATAAATGAAGGAACCCACATTTTATGGTCCTTCGAGCTGGATAGTACAAATATAGCCCCATACTGGGCAAAGCTTTCTCTTTCGATCCACAACCTAAACACCACACATCACAGGAGCTCTCAAGGCTACCCATAAAGTAGTCTTTATCTTTTGCGTACTAAGTACACACATACTTACTTTCTAATAGTAAGTCAAAACTATTTTCTTTACAATAATAACATAACAAATATTTGTATCTCACACTACTTCTACAACTTCGAGCAGGAACTTGGATTCACTCTAATCAGAACTAAATTCAAATTAAATTAAATGGATCATTATTCCATCGGTTAAGTAAATTACTCTCGAAATCGTCACATTGATCATTCGTAAGGCAGAGTTCGCTGAGAAGAATGAGTGAGAAACTCTAGTGGTTCCTCTTTGTATATTTACTTCAAACATCAAAGACAGAAACAACCTGAAACAACTGAAGTAACAGGCACTAGTACGGATTTTTGTCATTCAAGTACGCAGAAGCTGTATAATAACTTAAGCACCAAGTTTCTGTATCACTATACTTTTAAACCTTGTAAATGACAAGCTTTTAAATATCAACCGGAATTTTATTATAGAAGCATGTATTCCCCGTAAAATGAATTAAAGACGACTGTTAAGAACAAAAAGTTGTTGTTTGTGGGAAAAATATAGATGGTCGTGATATATACGTTAACATTATAAAAAAATATTCTTCTTAATTAAATTAGATTCTCATGAATGAGAATAGGGGTACACCCTAGCGTAACAATGTTAATTTATCTAAACTTATCCTCAGAGACACTCTGGAGCAGGCGCCTAGTTTTTGCAGGGCAAAGATTCTATTATCGTCGCCGGCACCACCCCAAAGCAAAATGCCGTATGTCATTAAACTGTGAAAGTAGCTAAAGTAAACTAATCTAACGGTTTTTGCGTCAGAAACTTTTCGTATTTTTGTAATTTCGAAAAGTTCGATTTCAAATATGTCCTATTGGTATAGCGTGGAAACGTGACTTGCAAATATTTTGCATTATCGGAAAATTATGGATGAATTTTAAATACATCACATATCTAGTGGCAAAAGGTCCTTGAAAACGACTACCACAGCTTGCAAAAAAAAAAAAATCTCTAACTTTGTAATAGGTATTGAATATCAAACTTTTGCACGTGGTCTTGCTGTCGTCATCATCCGTAGCCTGAATTCACGTACTGTTAGCATCAGGCCTCCCGTAGTTTGAGCCATCGATCTTGTGCTAGTTAAACCCATCTACTGTATTTTTATTATTTATATTTTTTAATCCAAAATCTGACAACGTCCACTCTTCAAGTTACACGTACAGGAAATGCAATTATTTGTAAAGATCCCATGTGTTACTTTTTTAACTTAAAAAAAATATTGATTCGTCTTTATGAAGCGAACAGTTCGGCCCGTTTGTATGGAAATCTATATGACGCTTTGAAACTGTATAATTTTATGAGAAGCTGAGAAACCACGACCTTGCAAATTAATTTCTAGGTCATGTCTGTAGAATGTCACTGGGTATGATTAATTAATATCCAAAATAGGATCAACTTCGTACGTATAGAGCGCGCTCGCAGGACTGTGATCTTAAAGATGTGGCCAGTGTAACCCAATTATGTAGGAGCCGGTGGGGAGTAAACAAGAACATCCGAACGTATTAGTTATGGACGCCTCAAGTAATTAAAGGTGCTACATATGAGGAAACTGCCCTGAGGTATTCGGTATAAAGAGATAGATGTAATAAGACGGACATAGGATACACATACATTATAACAGCGGTGGTAGTCCAGTGGGACTACGGTTTCTTCTCGATTGTGAGGTCAATGTTTCAATTCTCTATGACGGCATCATTTCTAAGTTACTTACATTTTGTTAATATTTAGCAGCAATAACCAGAGATGGGCAAGCCCAAGGTTTTAACCCGGCGCTTTATTAATGCCGGGTTTAAATCGAGTTAAAACCCATTAATGTTTTAACTCGATTTATATTAATATCAGTAGAACTCCTTGTGAAAGAGTTTGTCCAGGCAAAACCCCGTTTTTTAAAATTTTATCTCCATCTGGCCAAAGGCCGTCCTACATTACGTTTGCCAAGCCGTGGTCTCCACACAAAAACCTGTTTCTCCCTTCGGTAATCGGCTCCTCAACGGAGAGCTAGCCCACTGCCACTTGTTTATTTCAATCCTATTGTTTTACAGTGTTATAAAATGATACAGCAAATCACTTAAAAGCTCGATAATATGTGTATTCCTTTCCTAACTATCACAAACAAAAGCTGCATTAAAATGATTTAACGGAAGTCCTCACTAATAGCTTAATGAACCGATTAGCGAATAAAGCTAAAATGGAGACAGTCATCTCGGATAAGTTTACACTCTATTAACCGACGGTGATTCAGCTAATGGTGGGGATATTGGGGGTGGAAAGGAGGGGCTAGGACATTTATTATTGTGAACACTGTGTCGTTGTAGCCATTACTCGGTAACGATGAAACGTTGTGAGGATAGTAGATTTGTTTATTGTAAAAAAAAAATCTATAAAAGTAACTGAAACAAAATAAGCAACATATTTTCATACGGTAGGGCCCGTAGCTGTCTAACTTGAAAGCTAGCCAAACTTTTAATGTGAAATATAAATTCCTTGTCATATTTGAAACAATAAGAACATGTTAGTTATAGGTATTTTTATATAAAAATCATTATATAATATCAATTCAGACAACTTTTACGAGCTATTTGCCGGTGCTTGTAATGTGCGCCCCTCATTTAGTTACGTTAGTGTATGAAAAAGCAGAAGCGTATTTATTTGCGTTTCCCAACATGTTTTTAATCAAATCAGATTTACGTCGATCAAATCAGAAGACGTCGGTTCGAATCCGACCGGATCGAAAGAATTTTTTCTGAGTGTTCGATCTTTGTATTAATAATTATAACAAACTAGTGGAGTAATTTCACAAAAAAATAATTGAATATCAATTCAATAAAAATTTAATCAAATGAGATTTAGTTATGTAAACTTAGGTTTATAAATTATAACTGTTATTTAAAATGAGTGTTAGGGTTAATTAATATTATCAAAAATGAAACTACAGCGGTCATTCTCAGAGTAGTGTTAGCCGCCTAATTACCGTGGCAATTTTTATTATTTAATAAAAAAAAATTAAATAAAAAAATTGCCAGGGAAATTAGGTTTTCAGTAACAGCAGATGTACTTGAAAGAGTTCGTCTTAGGAAGTACTGCCACCTTACTTATTTCTGCAGCCAAGCAGTAATGTGTGCATTACTGCGTTCCGGTTTAAAAGCGTAAGGGTGCTAGTGAAATTATAAGCACATGGGACTAGTCATGTTATGTCTCAGGGTGACAGGCGCAGTAGTAGTGCCCAGCACGTCTTTGCAATTAAGAGCGATTACAAACACCGACTTTGAGCACCGATGCAAACGCGATGCAGTATCGAGGCACTCGCTAAACGTCTACCTTTACACACGCGCGCAATTTTAAGCAGCGAAGCAAACGCGATGCAAGCGCGCGACTGCATCGACACTTGGGATTCATAGACGATTGCATCGATGCAATCGCGCGTTTGTATCGATGCAGTCACGCGTTTTCTTCGCTGCTAAAACGTATCTCAAAGCTGCAGTGGTCGCACTGCAAATGTTATGGACAGGCGTGCAGCTTACCATCAGGTGCACGACTTGTTCGTCCTTGATATTAATAAAATAAAATAATTATTAATACAAAGATCGAACACTCAGAAAAAACACTCAGAAAAAATTCCTTCGATCCGGTCGGATTCGAACCGACGTCTTCTTGCATACCGTGCCAGACGCCATACCAACTAAGCCACGGAACGAACCAACGGACCTCACGAATTTTTCTATGTGCTTGCGTCGTGTCTTTGTACTTGGTCTTTCAACGACTTTTTAGTCGTAGCGCCATCTATGACAAATCTATGACAGATTTATCACCCAGTTAGTACCTTTACAGCTACCAGTCCTGGCGAGAGATGTCGCTATTCACTGTATTAATTAAATTTTTATTAAATTGATATTCAATTATTTTTTGTGAAATTACTCCACTAGTTTGTTATAATTATTAATACAAAGACCGAACACTCAGAAAAAACACTCAGAAAATATCTAAATATGAATATCAATTCAATAAAAATTTCATTAAAATAAAATAAATTCATAAATAAAAAAGGTAGAGAACACAAGTTCGAGAATAACCGATAGAATGTAAATATGTGTATGAAAAAAGTTTGTATTATATAAATTGTTAAATGAACGTTAGGTTAAAAATATGTATATGATACATTACATTACACACCCACGATTAATGGCAATCAGTGTGCACAGGGATGATATAGACAATCATTGAAACCAAATCCAAACCAAGGGATACCACAAAAGCCATAATCGGCACGTTAAATTCAGCTCGTTACGTCACAATAAGCGGTTATTGCCCAAATAATTCAGTCACAGTCGCACCCGGAGGGTACGGGGCCAGAATCTCGACAGTCAAAAGCCTTAATGACGTAATTGACATCACAGATTTGGTGATGCCGTTAAATTTTGCCTTCAGCAATTTTCTTGCATAAAAGATTGAAGTTGGTGGACCTTAAAAACCTTTGATTTTAATAATACAAAGATCGAACAGTCAGAAAAAAATCCTTCAATCCGGCCGGATTCGAACCGACGCACAGTGTACGATTTGACTAATCTAGGCGGACAAAAGGTATTTAAATGAAATGTTTAAAACTGCGTTTTTCTAATCTTTTTATACTCCTAAATACATATTTTCAATGATAACACAAAGCAAATAACCCTCTGATGCCCGCAACTTGTTTTAAACAATGGGCAAAGTTCCCGGAAACAAAGCCGGGTAGTCGGCCGACCTCTCAGTGTGACCGTTAACGCTAACGTGTGTACATGTTTTTCGGAGTTTTGAGTAATTTCACGTGGTATTTTGTTATGGAGTCATCAAGTAAAGGTAATTATCCATTTAATTTAGTAATAAAATAAATTGAATTGTATGTTGATGAATATTTAATACTCATTTAAAAAGATCCATAATTTAAAAGATTTGTTTACTCCGAATTAATTTTCGTTCAGAGATCTACCATGTAGTCAAATGTAGTCAAGCTATAATAGTAGTTTTAAAAGATTGCTTGTTTGATATACTTTGATCGTATAATAATAGTTTTTTGCGATTTTTTGCGATTATAAATTTATTTGTATTTTTCTTTACAGGTGTCCAAATGAAGCGAAAATTAATATTTGATTTTTGGCGTTCCACTTCGCCCAAAGGCCGAATAAATCGAGTAATCAACTTCGTGAAGACGAGTTTCGGTGATTTGAGTGTTACCGAAGAACAGGACACGCAGTTAAAAGTGTTCTTAAAAAAGGAGTGCGAGAAAATTCGTGTAAAATGGGATCGCAAGCAAAGACGATTGGACCTATTTTTAAAAGACTATGAGCAATGGCTTAACGAAGATTTAACTTTCACTATGCTTGTGTCAGCAGAAAATGCATCAAAACCAAGTACTAGCAGTGGCAGACCACAGAAAACTTTTGTGGAAAGTTCTAAAAAATCGAAGAAAAGAAAAGTTCAACATCTATTAAAAGACTACAGTAAAGATCAACTGACTTTCGCTGCACAATTAAGTGTCAGAGCTAGTGGCAAACGTGATGCCGCTACATTGATTGAGGAATTATCAACAGCCTCACCAAAACGAGCCACCACATACAAAAAAGCCAGAAAAATTGTTAGTACTAGCAAAGAACAGAGACCATATACTCCAGAAGAGGCTTTGGCCTTTTTTATTTCAAATAATTTCACAGTCCAGAATTATAAAAATGTTCAACAAGAAGCAAAAGAAAGGGGGTTCAATTTATACCCATGCTATGACCATTTAGTACAAGTGAAGAAGCAGTGCTATCCTGCTGTTGAAAATATAACAGTTACAGATGTATCAGCGGAAGTAAATTTGAATGCTATATTGAACCATACTGCATTGAGAATATGCAAATATATTCTTGGAGAGAGGTTAGATACAAGTGTGTTGGATTATAATTTAATATATAAGTGGGGATGTGATGGATCTTCGGGTCACAGCTTGTACAAGCAACCATTTGAAAATCCCGATAGCACTGACGAATATATGTTCGTCATATCTTTAGTACCAATAAGACTTGAAGACAATGCACAGAAGGTGATTTGGGAAAATCCTCGACCATCATCACCAAGATTTTGCAGAGTTATTAAATTCATGTATAAGAAAGAGTGCGAAGCATTAATCAAAGAAGAATGCACAGGCATTGAAAACCAAATACGCGAGTTGGAGCCATTTATCGTTGAAATCAGAGGCGTAACCGTCACTATAACGCACCACATGATCCTGTCAATGATCGACGGTAAAGTTTGTAATGTCTTGGCTGAAAATAAGTCAACTCAAAGATGTTTTATCTGCAAGGCGACATCAAAGGAGATGAATTCGACATTAATGGCTAGAGAACCTGACGATGACGAGAGTATGTACCAATTTGGTATTTCCAGCTTGCATGCGTACATACGTACAATGGAGTGTCTTTTAAACATAAGTTATCGCAGTGGCATTTGTGAGTGGCAAATCAGAGGAGATGAGAATAAAAAAACCTTCAAAAAAAATAAAGAACATATCAAAAAAAGGTTTAAAGAAGTTGGTCTCATCATAGACAAAGTTAAGCCAGGCTTCGGTACAAGCAATGACGGAAATACTGCACGAGCATTTTTTTATAATTATGCCACAACGGCGCAGATTACTGGTATCAATGAAAAACTGATACAACGTTTTGGGACAATTTTAGCTGCCATAGCTTCAGGTTACGAAATTGATGTTAGAAAATTTCATGATTACTGTTGCGAGACAAGAGAAATTTACATAAGTTTATACGTTTGGTATAACATGCCAGTCACCGTACATAAAATTTTAGTATATGGGGCATGTATAATAAAAAACTCTGTAATACCAATAGGACAAATGTCTGAGGAAGCTTCAGAGGCTAAAAATAAAGAAATCCGAAAAGCTAGATTGGGACATACGTTAAAAATATCAAGACACAGAACAAATTATGATCTAATAAAACATTTGTTGACAAGTTCAGATCCGTATATAACATTATTAAGAAAACTCCCTCGGAAGCAAATATATAAACGTGACATAGATATACGCATATTGTTAAAAGATTAAAAGTATGTTGTTATTACACTTAATTTTATGTTTTATTTATTAAAATATTCTTATTTATTATATAAAGGTAAGTTATAATCTAATATTTAGATATCCGAATTTTGTCTCCCTAGTTTAACCAAATCGTACACTGTGCGACGTCTTCTAGTAAACCGTGCCAGACGCTATGCCAAGTAAGCCACTGGACGAACCAGCGGACCTCACGTATTTTTCTATGTGCTTGTTGTCGGATCTGTGTATTTGGTTTTCAACGACTTTTTAGCCATAGCGCCCTCTATGAGAAATCTATGACATGAGTATTTCGTCACCCAGTAAGGTAACTTTACAGCTAAAAGTTTGTTAGGTAAGTACTTGTAGATATTCGCTCAAAGAATGATACTATCACGTTTTTGTTGAGCCGTGACCATAATACCAGTAAAGAGTCCGAAACAGTGTTTTAAATTCGAATGACATACGGCATTTAGTTTTGGGGTAATGTCGCTGATATTAAGAGTCGATGCTACCTCTGCTCGAATTCAAAATTTTCTCGCCCTAATGATTTTGCTTAGGTCGACTGGGACACTGGCTTTATTTCAGAATTTTCTTTTTACAAACGAAATTAAAGCTGTTTTGAAAAATGTATTTCATATAACATACGTGTTCTATTTACTTCAGTTGATATAAAAAAAAATTGATGTAGGTATGTAAAGTACCGAGGAGAGACGAGGCGAGACGAGAAATTTATATCGCAAAATTTCAATTCCCTCCTCGAACATCTTCGGTGGAAAAGATCTGGATTGACGAGAATGGGCGAAGCTATAGTTTAAATGTTTGTTGATGTAATATTGAACCGTATTGCTGCCTGCATAGAGCATTATACTGTTTAACGGAAATACGAATTCTCGCACGAGCTGCGGGCAGTTTTACTTTCGTTTCTTGTAACAAAAAAATATTTCGATAAACAGAAAATTGATAATTTATTAACATAAGACTTACCGATGATATGAAATACTACTACGGGTGATATTTTGGGTGCGGCTATAATTTTTGCACTCCAAAACAGCACAATAAGGTATTTTTCTAGGATTTTAGAGAATTTGCACGAAAGAATGACACAACCATACCATACAAAGCGAAAATGGCGGACTGAGCTCAGATAGGTCTTTCGAGACCTATAGTTGGCACGCGTAGGATGCTAACTAACCACTTCTACTGTATTTATTGTTCTGTGACTATAACAGTTTAGATGTACCTAAAACGTTTTACCGAAAGAATTTTATCCAACGCATGGACTTTAGAGAATATTAGGTACAATGAACAATATGTACTAAAACAAAAGGTAAACAATGTTATTAGACAATAGTCATACAAACCACTATGGTGTGGCGCCACTACAAAAATGGCATTTCCTGAGGCAATTACTGCCCTTATGACTATAAATGTGGTAGTGGTGAATCGTGAAGCTAATTTCTGATTGTTATTGTGTTTTACTTATTTGGACTATCATTTGATTGTATTAAATGTAATAGTTATAATGAAGAATTCAATTTTTCAAAATCTTTATTTTGTAGGTAAGTAAATTATACTTAAAATGTTCATGTTGATTGAACTACAGTACAATATTTAGAGGTAGAAAATGAAGGTATAATATTTAGAGGTGTGTAAAATAATACCATGAAAAGGGATCTCGTTAAAATTCAGATAGTGCGAATGGCTCGCGCGCTTTTGTCACAGACCAAATAGTATCTGACATTTTGTCAAGTCGTTATTCTAAAATGGCGACGTTGATTTTATTCCTTAAATCAAACATAAAATGAGGATTTTTATTGTATATCGTGAGGTTTTACTATCATGATATACATAGATATCGTTGCATGGTAAGCATTTATTTTTGAGAAATTACTCCACTAGCTCGTTATAATTATTAATTACAAAGATCGAAAACAAAGAAAAATTGTAATAATTATTAGTACAAAGATCGAACACTCAGAAAAAATTCCTTCAATCCGGCCGGATTCGAACCGACGTCTTCTCGCATAGCGTGCCAGACGCGCACTTCACGATTTTTTCTATGTGCTTGTGTCGTATCTTTGTATTTTCAACGACTTTTTAGTCGAAGCGACATTTATGAGAAATCTATGATATTTCGTCACCCAGTTAGATATCTTTACAGCTACCAGCTCCGGCTAGAGACGTCGCTATTCATTGTATTTAAATTATTATTGAATTGATATTCAATTATTTTTATGTGAAATTACTCCACTAGTTTGTTATAATTATTAATACAAAGATCGAATACTCAGAAAAAATTCCTTCGATCCAGCCGGATTCGAACCATTCTTTCGTTGCTTAGTAGACTTAGTTGGTATAGCGTTCGTAGGCTTAGTTGGTATAGCGTCGTTTTTTTCTGAGTGATCGATCTTTGTATTAATAATTATAACAAACTAGTGGAGTAATTTCACATAAAAATGATTGAATATCAATTTAATAACTATTTAAATACAAAGAAAAATTATTTTGGTCTGACAGGACTCGAACCTTCGACTGCATGCTATACCAGATATGATGTTATTCATCAAACGTTCAATATTTTATATGTAATACTTATGTAAAAAAGAGAGGCGTTATTTTTGAAAAAAGAGTTCACAGCAAATACGTCATTATAGTGACCAATTTCATTTTGAAATTGGAAATAGTCAATAGAGATTTTCAGCCGCCCCTCGTACATAATGCTGTCATATAAAACTTTCACAAAGAAAAGTTCCAACCCAAAGATGCCACGAGTGGAGGCAACTACCGAACTAATGTCGTAAAATAAATATTCCAGATATAAGACTACCTCTGGGACTGGATAGCAATAGAGTGTTTAAATTTTGCATGGGAATTTGTAGTTTCTATCTAAATTTTTCAGTAGCTATTGTGCACGAAAGAAGCCTCCCAGCACGATGTACCACTCCTTTTCCCAAACTTTTTGGCCCACCGCCCACTTAGAAAAAAAAATTTCAACGCCCACTGACACAAAAAAAAAATTGAAAACACGTATTTTTATTTTAACTTAACACAAAAAATCACCAGGAAAAAATATATAGGATATGCTGTGTGGTTTAAATAATTTAGGTTTTTTTACCCCGACGCCCCCGAGGTTGCTTGGTTCCGAAGCTCCTGGAAAACTCCTAGGACTCTTCGAAGCCCACTAGAGGCGGTAGGGGTCAGTTTAGGAAACTATGATCAAGCGCATCCTGGGCAACAATCGACGAGTAAATTACGCGATTGGCAAATCCGTTCACCACGATGGCAAGCATTTTTTTATGATACCAATTGATCGGACGAACAGGTGCGCCTGGTGGTAAGCGACATGACTATCCATAACAGTTGCAGTGCCACTCGGAGCTTTACATCGCAAAGCCCTCAGGGGTACTGTCACTGCGCCCGTCACTCTAAGACATAAGTTGACATGACCCATGTACCTGTAATTTGACCAGCACCCTTACGCTTCCAATTCGGAACGCAACAATGCTCACATTACTGCTTGGGGACAGAAATAAGTAAGGTGGCATACTTCCCTGGACGAAGTTTTATTAAAATGTATGCCATCGATACGATAAGAAGTTAAATTGTTATTGTACTCAATGCTCAAGTCAGGATTTGAGTATGGTTTAAAGCACTCGAAATCATACTCAAGTCCCTGTCATTAGGGTCGTATTTCCAGTGCTTGTGTTACTAGTGCAATCCTGACTTGAGCATTGAATAGAGTTCTAGAAAACGACCCTAAGAGTCGGTAGGGAAGGTCACTATAATCAAAATTAATGTAGAATGATGTGAGGCTGTTATTCTCAGCAAACGTCTGCAAACCGCAGTGACTTTTCTTGGTCATTCAGAAAAACGGTCCGAGCGAAACGCTCTTATTGCATACACATAAAGCATTTTCTAACCGGTTCAAGCTGATTCCGCTTTAACAGATGTGGTTACTCCTTTAAATACACAACTCAAACGCCAAACTCAAAATTCCACGTTTCTAAGTTACGCGTACTAAAACTTGGTTATTTGTCTTGTACGCGGGCTTATTGCCCGGAGGTAACTATGTTTATTTTGCATCCAATTTAATCCGTTAATGAGACAGACGACCGTTGAAAGTCTTTATGTAGATACATATAAGGACCATAGTGCACTGTTGGATAGGTTTTATAACTTGGGGCTTTTTAAATGCGAAATAGACTACAGTTATTATTATTAATAAAAAGATTGTACAAAAGAATACTTATTAATCTAAATCTGCCGGCACAACACACACCTGGAACTGTAACGAAGCCAGCAAACTGTTTTGCTTACTTGTAATGTGCCTACCCATTTTTGTAAATTATTACGAGGCTCCGTCGAGATAAGATGCAGCGAACAAATAACTATCTTTGGAATAGTGTCAAAAATAATTCTCAATAAAAATATGCCATGTATACAGGACGTCAAAAATATGTTGTGTTGTGAGCATTGTAGTGGTTAAAAAAAATTGATTAGTCTATTACTTTGCATAATCTAAAGCTCAGTACAGATTATTTGCAACGAAACACGAACACCTATGGAAGTACACACGCTGCGTGCTTGGAAATACGAACAGCCGCTCCAGAGTATCTTTCGCGCGCACACCATTTTATACGTTTTGGTCGTGACACGTACTTCAGTTGCGAATTGCGCGCACTCAAAGGAAGCCGACATTCGACGGTTCACTATGCGCGCGTTGCGAACATACTGCGCGCTTCCTACGCGCATTTACGTTTGGATGTCCACAGCGTGCGCGCGTATCGTCCATAAATGTTCGTGTTGCATTACAAATCATCTGTACCGAGCTTTAGATTATACAAATGTGTGCGTGGCGGGCACGCACACATACAAGCCGCGCTGCGACGTTAGTACGGAGTTACCACACTTGCTCCTATTCTATTACGCTGAAATGTTTACAACTTTGGTAATAACTCTTTACTCTCTATTTGCTTAAGACTTATGTGCAATCGTACGCCGATTGGCGAATTCATCTCGATAGCAAACATGTCCTGAAGAAGAAGAAGACTCACTGGCTAAATTATTTTGGAAAGAGACTGTCTTTCTCTATGTAACAAACAAGGCAACTGTTATAATATTGGTTATGGACTAGAACCGGAGCCATTAGACTAGAAAAATATATTGTCTTTCGGCGGTCCTGTATTATTAAAATATAAACTAAAACTAAAGTGACTGTAAAGCGTCGATCATTATCATAATAAATAAATTTCTTTATACCCAACACACATTTGGAGTATTCTTTGAAGTAGAGAGGTTCATTACAACAACCAACTAAAGGCGTTAATGAACATTGTTAATAAACAAATTTTATAACACAACTTTATTATTCCATCAAGTAAATAATCACTCGCTGGTGGAACTTTATTATTGTGCGTATTAGGTTTTTGTGTGCAATTGTGAAACTTGATGTAGTTGTTGATTATACTACATTTCCTCGCGGAAATAAAAAACAACGGTGTCCATTAATTTAAGAGACTATGTAACTTTAAAGAAATTAATCCATTTAGTTGACCCATTGACTTACAATTATATGGACGTCGGGTCTGCGCTAAAAAGTGTCCGCACTTGTAAGGCGCTAAAATCGTATACAGAGCGCCAAACTCCGCTTTAGTCTTCATTTGTTCGACTGACAGCGCGATACTGCAATGACATTACTATTTAAATTTCGAATAGGTCGACTTGGGACATTTTTTTCGTGGTTTTTGTATTAGACCCGTCGTCCATTTATTTGTAAGTCAATGAGTTGACCCTTTCGATTGGTATCATAAAAATACAGGCTGTTTTTTTTTTCACATTAATTGGTCACTTCGATTCCCAGAAGAGGCAAGCAACTGACCAAATATGACTTGTTAACTGCCTCTGTGGCTGAATGGTTACCATGCTGGACTGCCACGCAGATGTCCCGGGTTCGATTCCCGGGTCGGCAGAAATATTTGCATTTGTGGTTGTCTATGTGTGAGTCCATGGCACCCGCAATACAGAGCTTCCCTATTGCGGGGCTATGAGTGTGCGTTATTATAAAAAAAAAGTTTTCAAAAGTCTTCGAATCAGTATTACTCCCTTGTACACATTTACTATTGCATTTAAAGTATTTTCCTCCGTGTCACATAATCGTGGGACATATTATAATACAGATATCTGTAGTCAAGTGGCTTGTACATCGGTGGTCATAGTGTCGCTATCTCTGAGGGCCCGGGATTGATCCCCGGCTGGGTCAATGTAGAAACTAAATTTGCTATATTGTCTCGGGTCTAGGTGTTTGTGGTACCGTCACCGTTGTTTCCGATTTCCATAAATAATAATTAGGAAACTATTTTTTCGGATCTAAATCGCGTTATTTGTTTTTTCAAACAAATATATGCGCGATCTTTTTTTAAATTATTTATTTGTTACTTATTTTTTAATTATAAAATTGACCAAAAAGCCGGTGTTCTAAAAAAAATTAATTAAAACGCCTGATTTTAAGTAACTACCAAAAACGTGAATGATCTAGACACTTTTGATAAGTAAATTTATTTTTATGACACTAAGGACGGGACGAACAAGTCGTGCGCCTGGTGGTAAGCGACACGCCTGTCTGTGATAGCTGCAGTATCACTCAGAGCTTAACTAACAAATCGCACTTGACAACTAACATAGTATTATCTCAAAAATTGCGTTTTATATTTTATCTCAAAATTGCGTTATAATATTAATAATTTGTCTCCAAAATTTCGCTATATTTATATGTCATTTGTATACGATTTAATACCAAAGTGACAGGACAACATTGTCGCGTTGAAATTAAATAGGTAATCTTAATATAACTTATAGCAATTTTGAGATAATACTATGTTAGTTGTCATGTGCGAAATATCTAAAGGGCACTGCCATTGCGATCGTCACTTTGAGACATAAGTTGACAAGTCCCATGTGCCTGCACCAGCACCCTTTAAAACTGGAACGCTGTAATGCTTACATCACTACTTAGCGGCAGAAATGAGTAAGGTGGCAGTACTTCCCTGGACGAACTCTTTCACAAGGAGTTCTACCGCTACTAAAAATATGTATAAGTATCTTTAGAATATTGCCATCGCCTTCACACATACGTACACATACTTAAAGCCCTTTTCCTATCGGGATAGGCAGAGCCCTCAGCCTTCCAATGACTACGACACACATTTTTCGCCTGAACAATCAACGCCTTCATTCAAGCCTAAATTAAGGGTATTCTTGACGTGACCTTTGTAGTGGACTGCAATAAGTTTGGCCCTGATCTGGCCATACGAACTTGACCGCTCACATTTTTGTATACTATGTTCATTTTTTCATAAGGCCATTCGTACAATGTTTATACAACTTACCGCATTGAGAGCTTCCATCTCGTAACGACTCAGTTTGTATGAAGCTTCGGACCCCACGAGTCTTGGTGTGGATCTGCAACAGTAAATTTAAACTAAAAAAAACTATTCAAAAGACTGTAACCTAACAACACGTTCAGACTAATTTCATGAGCCCGAACACGATAGTTCTATTGTAAGTAAAATAATCATAGACCTCAGAGATACGGCTTAGCGGTAACAACTGCTAGTTGTGCAATGCGCAACGGGAAGTGACCATGCCTACAGCTCCGGTACCTGTCTGAAAAATTCCCTGCTACTCTACGTGCACCCGGGGCGGCTCACCCGAGGCACTAGCCTCTCGAAGAACCGAATCTCAAGTCACTATAATCAAAACTAACGTAGAAAGATATGGAGCTCGTAGCTCTGTGGGTAATAGCGGTAAGTACGGTGTGGCAACAGACACTGGTCCGTGCCCAGAAAAATCTATTAAATTTTTTTATAATACCTAAATTTTTAAATAACTATTCGTAACAGGTATATTTTTTAACAAGTCAGGTATAAATATTAATAAAAAAAACTGTGTTATCAGATTTCAGTGCAATCAGTCAGAGGAAAAAGTCGTATTTGTTGCCACAACACCATAAATAAAAGGAGGCGAACTTCCCGCTATGCCTTTCGATGCTACCGAGGGCGTATTCTGAGAGAAAATCTTATGACAAAATCATTGGCACTAGCGGATAGCATAACTGGTTATGGTATAATTAGTTATGGGAGAAAATTTAAAACAAGTTGGCGTTCAAACAGTAAACATTCTAAAAGATCAAGAATACATATAATGAGAAACACCTAACCTTTGCTTTTTAACCGACTTCAAAAAAAAGAGAAGGTTCTCAATTCGACTGTGTTTTTTCATATAATATCAAGTGAACCATCACTTCAGCCTGTACATAACAGTTGCAGTGCCACTCAGAGCTTTAAACACAAAGACCTGAGGGGCACTGCCACGGCGCCCGTCACCCTGAGACATTAGCTGAGGAGTGCCTGTAATTTCACCAGCACCCTTACCATTCAAAACCGGAACGCAATAATGCTGACATTACTGCTTGGCGGCAGAAATAACTCTACTGTTACTAAAAATGCATGTATGTTACGCGATAACTGCGATTTGTGATCCAATTTTGAGAAATCTTTTTTTGTTGGAAAGAAAATACCTCAGTGCTGGTCCCAGTTAAATTTGAAGAAAATATTCCACCTCTAATGTCCACTTGCACTAAACCTAGGTACGTCTTAAACCAATAATTGCAATGCAAAAGACACTCTTAATACATTGTGTTAAGAGTGTCTTATCAATTTAAGCATTGGTTTAAGACATGCTTAAGTTTAGTGCAAGTGGACATAAGAATGGGAAACTAGGGGATGAATCCGCTTTCGCGCACTTTCCGGTCACCGATTGCAATAAAACTTGGCAAATACGTGTAATTCCACGAACTTTTCAAGTCGTTTTTTTTTATTTATAAAAAAGTTATATTATTTATTTACAGCACTACACTTTTTACGCTTATTAATAAGAATATCTTGCTTTTAAATTGTAACATATTATGTATTGAATATTTCATAAACAAGCAAAGCATCATTGCTTTGCTGCCATGATATTCATATATTTAAGTGAAGAAACGTCGTAAGTTTCTTACAGATGGTGCTGCCCCATATAACCCTTTAAAGGGGCGCCTCTGAGTGACGCTAGTTTGAGTGCAATCAGATCTAAGAAACTTGGGAAGCAGCCTTCGTGGTCGATCGGTTACCATGCTGGACTGCCATACAGAGGTCCGGGGTTCGATTCCCGGGCCGGGAGAAATATTTGTATGGCCTATATTTATTTCTCTCGTGAGTTTGGGTGCAATTTGTAGTTATGTGTGTCCATGGCAGTCGCGACACGCGACACAGAGTTTTCCCTGGTGCGGGACTATGTTGAGTTACAAAAATAAAACGCACGTTATAAAAAAAAAGATCGAATAATTTGGTTCCTTGGGATACTTACGAGTACATGTAAAATGTCATTTCTGACCTTTATTTCCAATTTTAAACGCAAGTCATATCGTTCGATTGCAATTTCGTAAATATTGTGAGAGCGAACTTCAGAATACGCACAGTTGGCACAATTTGTTCTGCACGGACGTTCGGGCGCGCTCTCCGCAGGAAATGAGCGTATTTGTCTTACCTGCGTGAGGTATGTCATTACTGCGAGCGATTAGCGAATTGCCGACACACGATACAACATTAATGGTGATATTAATGCAGCTCAAGGGTTTCAATTTATGCAGGTATAACAATTAATTATTAAAATAATGCATTCTTAAGTTTTTACGACTGTTACATGATTGCGGGTCCTTTATAGGTTCAATGACCACAGCTGACTGAGGACCGTAGATAAAAACAAATATGTGTACGTGGTTTAGATCCGAAGAAACAGTTTCATTTCCAATGTTAATTAATTTTTTTTTGTTATTAATTACACAAAAATTACATACTCACACATCACTCCCTTTTCTCTTTGGGGTAGGCAGAAACCACAGACTTCCACCGGCAACAATGCTGACATACATTTTTTTTTACCTCGTAAACACACATCAATGCTTTTCTTTTTTTGGAAAAAAATCCTAAATTAAGATTAAATAAGTAATAAGATAAGCTGAATCCTATTTGTTTTGACGCCTAGAGTCATTAAAGTAGTCAGCAAACAGATTCTAGAAAATTCGGATCCACTTCGGATGTTGCGCACTAAATCCCATTCGAATCCAAGAAAAATACGAATATCGCTTGTACACCTAGAGATGAAATGACACTTCGGACACCTGTGACACTTCGGACCGTCAATTCCCGGATTCTGATGATACGGATCGGACGTAGTGCGTCATCCCTCTAACGATCGATGTTGCTTTACTAAAGCTACAATGGAAATAACTATGCATATCTAAATTTTTATCAAAAAAAAGTTGTCTAACTCTGGAAAGTGTGACGTATTGGTGCACAGTGGATGGGATTGATACCTACCCACATTTTTGTTCTTTATTTTTATTTTTCTTTATTGTTATTTCACTTTCTATTTAAATAGAAACTTAGTTAACATTACAAATTAGTCACGTTAGCGTAATTATTAATATTATTTTCTGTTTGTATTCTTTATTGTTATTATGTTTTTTATTCGTTTAGTTTGTAACTGTAATTTATTTACCGCGATGATGTATACGGTTAAACCAAAAATGGTTTTTGTTACACCGTTAGCAGTCTAGATTTTAGTTCTTCTTTTTGTACCTGTTTCTTCATAAATAAATAAAATAAAATCTCGATCAACCAGTAATTTAGTCGTCAAATTAAATATGTATAATATTAGTAGACTACACCATCGACGTGCCTTCGAGCCGCCATTGAAGAGAAGAATACCAAAAAATCTAAATCTAAATCTAATCTAATCTGAAAAAGCTCGATGGCTAGCCACTATCAAGCTAGGGGTTTGTCTTAGTTACCTTTTAGCAGAATACCATGTATAAACTAAAAACACTGCCCTATTAATAGATGAATATCATAACTTCACCAAGATTACCTCGTACTCTCGTCACATTACATTAAGAAAAATAATTCATCAAAAGAAATTCATACTGCTTAATTTCAATAACTATTATGGAAAAGAAATATTCAAAATGAGTGAGGAATTTATATGTAATTTTTATTTTTTATAATATCTAGAGACGGGTCGAACAAGTCGTGCGCCTGATGGTAAGCTACACGCCTGTCCATAACAGTTGCAGTGCCACTCAGAGCTTTCGATCGCTAAGATCCGAGTGGCACTGCCTCTGCGCCACCCTCAGAGATAAGTTAACTAGTCCCATGTGCCTGTAATTTCATCAGCACCCCTTACCCTTCAAAACCGGAACACAGTAATGTTGACATTACTGCTTGGCGGAAGAAATAGGTAAGGTGGCAGTACTACCCTGGACGAACTCTTTCACAAGGAGCTCTTCTGCTACCAAATGTAATTATCAAAACAACATAAAACAGAAACATTTTTTGAAAACTGAAAATGTGAACTTTGTTTTGTAAATTTCTTAATTGTTATTACCTATATGCCGTTTATACGCTATGTAAGGGAGCATGTTTTTGTACCTGTCTAGATGTAATTTAGTTTTTAGGACTTTTGCTCAATTATGTTATATTTTTACTTAAATAGACAGTTCCTTCGACGCGGATAAAGCCGGAAGGGCTTTTGTGAGCGAATCTTGTTATAAACAAATAAAATATATATATATATCCATCGTAGCTGTCGATGTGCCGGGGACATATGCGTTTTAGTTTAATTATAATCAAACTTCTTAATTAATTAATGAACCTTATAATTTTATCAAATTAAACATATGCACGTTCCTATTTTATCATATCAATTTTTATTCAATTTGTAACTTGTTGCGCTTGACATGGTACCTATTAAATGGTAACTACATTAATTATACCTTAAAGGAATAGACTGTTCGTGTTTTGTTTTTAAATTAATATAATTATGTGTTTGTGTCATCTAATGTCTTTATTGTCGCCTACTATGTTCCGTGGTGTCACGTGTGTTCTGTTGCTGGATCCGCTGAAAATCAGCGTTGTAGCACTCGAATGTGAGACGACAACAAGCTAAGTGGGTCACGGTTTCCTTTTCAGCACAGCACATACGCTTTGTAATCTATATATATATATTTAGTTCCAAATTCTTATATTATTATCATTATTAGTATTGTTATTATTATAAAATGCATGTGTACTATAGACTAACAAACGAGACGATTTTGAAATTATCGGACTTGGGGTCTTGTTGTACTGTGATAAAATTGCCGCCTTAAAAATCGCTTTCCCCTACTCGGTCCCCACACGTTGCCGAGAGGCAGCCCATTCATAAATTCGCAAGGCTTATATTTTGAATGCTAATAATTAAGCAGTCTAGCCTAGAATTAGAGTACTGCAGTTTCACCTACACATTGTTAGTTATGCCGAAGTTACTTCGGAAATACCATTAGACGATTTGAACTGGATTTCACTTGTGTTAGATATGTATATTTTTTTTATTGAATGTCACGATGTTTTACCATGATATATATAATTATTTTTGTGAAGTTGCTCCACTAGTTTGAAATAACTGTGAATACAATGATCGGACACTGAAAAAATTCCTTCGATCTGGCTGGTTTCGAACCACATTGTAACGATGCGACCTGTGAAAGAGGTCACCTTACCCTTTTATCCTTCATTGCCCGTGGTCTTACTGCGTAGTCCTACTAATAGTACCAAGGGCAATGTTATTAGTCCGTGGTTCTACCAAAAGGACTACGGGATACTAACCGATCAGTAGATCCAATGCCGATAAAATATAATCATTTCTTGCCCATTTTCTCTGGTTCCTGGTCACTTTTGAAATTTTTGATTTTTCTCTAATTCTTTTGCCTCGTCATTATCACTTTGTTCCGTTCCACCGTCATTCTACTACTACTACTAAATATCTGAGCGAGCATTCCAGCTCGTCTTCACCTGAATTCTAATTAGTTTTACCAGTTTTGAATCAAAATCATGTAACCTATCTAATAATAATAAAATCAAGTAACCTAACTAATATTTATAGAAAATACAGCCCTTTTGGGGTAAGTTCTTTTCACCGTTTGGCGCATGTTGTGTAAGCAATTTAAGTAGGCAGTGTTTTGATATCATTGTACCACGTGTTTTATACTGTTATTTTTATTGTTACAGCATTCCATTTCGCCTTGTTTACCTTTTCATCTATACGATAATTCGAACGATACTTCATATCCATTGACTTACAAATAAATGGACGACGGGTCTAATACAAAAACCACGAAAAAATGTCCCAAGTCAACCTATTTAAACGTAGTGACATGTAAAGGAATATGAAAAAGCTAAAACGTTGAATTTGAATTGTAATGTCATCGCAGTACTGTCTAATTTTGCTTGCTTCGCTGTCAGACGAACAAACGAAGACTAAAGCGTGAATGACGCTCTGTATACGATTTTAACGCCCTATAATTTCGGACACTTTTTAGCGCGGACCCGACGTCCATATAATTGTAAGTCAATGTTCATATCCCAAAAATGTTGCTTTGCGAATTTCACCACTTACTTTTTAAGCATGTGATATCCTCAAAAAACATAACGTAATGTAATTATTAATACCAACATCGAACATTAAAAAAAACCTCATCATGATAAAAACCTACCAGCCTTTTCATTCTTAGAACATGGGTACATACTGTCTGACTACACATTATTATAACATATCCTTTGCCATGTAAAAATTTTGTTTACATCCTGTTCTGTACACTATTATATGACACAATTCTCACGTTTTCAACCGCATTTTTACCGTTATTTCTGCTTCAATGGTCCACAAAGCACCATTCATAATTTGTTGACGTTGTTTTCTTTAAAAAGCAGACGATGTTTTGAGCGTCTGGTAACAGATGGTCAGTGTTTTGTACTATAATACAATTCACAACAAAGAAAGATAATGTATCGATTATTATTTAAAAACCGACAAGTTACTATTGGACTCTGAAATGATCATACCAGTATTGACATTTGAAAAAATCTGTGACATGACGACATGTTTATCACTCGAAGACATTTCTTTCATATTTCTTAATAGCACTAGTATATATAGAAAGTAGCAGTATAGGAATTAAATATCGTTTAAGGAATATTTACCACTAATTACAGGTTTCTTACCACAGTATTTTTTTCCCCGATATATCTGACATTCCGTTGTTACGGGTTGACTGCACGCAGCAGCCGTCAGCTTTAAGAACAAGACATCTTTAGGATTTCTAAAAGCACAGATGTCAGTTTACCCTCTTTCACAAAAACAGAAGAATTGCGACTAACAGAATTCTACTAGCTGATGACCACAACCACAACTAAGAAGAGATGTAATTTGTTCATCTTATTTGAAGAATTCATTCTGTTTCACGAACTTCAGAGAAACAGGGATACCCTTACTAATTAGTGAAACGACACCTATACAAATAACAAGTGCCAAAATTCGGAAGCTACCGTTGCATCTGTCCCATAACACTTTGTTAATGTCTTCTCAAAACAGACACTCGTCACTTTTGTTACGTTCAAAAGTGACAATGTCTGCTGAAAACTCATTTTGTATTACTGTTAGAGTCACTAGACTTTATCGGCACGGAATCGCATTAATCTGATAAACAAAATGTATGTCCATAAAAGCGAAAAAGACGTTATGTGTTTCGCATTGATAACACGAGCGAAAACGGCCGACTCAAGCCGATTAATACGAGTAAATGTGGTGATTCCCTTTTCTTTGCAAGTTGGTTGTGTAAAGTTTAGGACTTATACTTTATGGGTATTCTCAAGTTTTACACATCAAATCAACATTCATTGTCAAAACTAATTGACTCGAAAAAGTGTATAATTTTTTTTAAGGAAATGGCCTCTTTTTCTCTTCTCTCTTGACCTCTACCTAGCTCTGGATCAAAGATAGGATCTACAATGGAACACCCAGAAGATGCCTATTCAGTTACACTTTTAAGATACTCGGGTTGTATGTGCTCGTAAACTCGGCGGCAGGTAGGGAATTTCAACTGGGCTGTGCGCATAATAAAAAATGACGAGAAGCACTTAGTACGCCTGAAGGGAATATCGACCAAGTAAGGATGATATTCCGCTGTACGTCTTGATGCCCAATAGTAAAAGGGGGCGGGGCGGGATGAGCTAATGGAGCTCATGGGCTCACTCACCGAAATATATTCTGCAGAAAGGTGTATGTAATAATTTGTGAGGTTATTAATATTGCCAATCCAATACTTTATCAACGTTTTAATATTTACCTCAGAACTAAGCAATTGAGTAGTGGCTCCCTTTCTCATGGAACACTACTTTATTTGTATTCATTGCCTCACGATCTGTTGTGACAGATGTTCTGTTACAGAACTTTATTATTTCTGAGGGTCTTTTGTTTATGATATTTTCTATAGGGACGTTGCGGTAATTAGTGCGTGGAATTAGCTGGTAATGCCACCAAATCGATGCCTATAGATTTAATCCCTTGGGTTTTTGTTCAAATCATTATATAGTTATAATAAGGCCACATCTGCAAAATAACATTTTTTTTAAGAGAAATCCATAGAGTTTCTCGCATTATAATCCTTTATAAAACTTTTTGTTATATAAAAAAGTTTCCTAAAGCTCTCTTTGATCGGTTATTTGGGTTAAGGGCATAAGTGCCCTTTCTCTCTCAACTCGGCGGCACGAATAACTTGGTAGCATTTAAGGTGACAATTTGTCTATAAATATTTGGTTAGGAGAGTAATGGCGACGCTTTCGATGTTAAATGGGAAGTAACGTTGTAAGTAGACTAATAAGTAATTGGAGAAGAATGTGTTGAAGGGTGGAAATAGGGTGTAGAGTTATTTCCATTTTGGTTGATTGAAGAAGGGGTGTATTTTAATTGTGACTGACATGCACCAGCTGTCCGAAGAAGGTGTAAGGTTATGTATATTAAGTTAAATTTAACGCAAAACATTTATGGTTTAAGGTAAACAATTTTATAATAATATACAGGGTGTAAATTTGAGACTGGGCAGCAAGGTCAGCTATCTTAATCGTTGTAGTTACAGGAAAACGGTTCTAGAAGACCATCCATGAATTTTGAAGATATTTTGAATGGCATTCACAGATTTTGAAAAAATGGTACAGTCAGCAAGATAAAAGGAAATTTTCGCAAAACTTTTTTTTTTCCATTCGATCCGGTCTCTGGTAAGGATCAATAGTCTCTATGGGACCAACTGAGGTAAGAGTACTCTAAATGTCAGAGATCAGAAAAAACTTTTAAAATCTGTGAATACCAATCAAAATATCTTCAAAATTCGTGGATAGTCTTCTAAAACCGTTTTCCTGTAACTACAACGATTAAGGTAGCTGGCCTTGCTGCCCCGTCTCAAATATACACCCTGTATATTGCAAAAGAATGAATGCGCGTCGGTGTTATTTGCAAATTACATAGTGGTATAACTTTAAAGGCGCATTTATTCGTCGAATTCGGTAGAACTAAAATAGGTTATCATTAAAATAGGTTAAATTTCGGTATAATTAAAATAGGTTATTATTGTTGACATTCAATTGACAACGATAACTAATTTTAAACCGACTTCAAAAAAAGGACGAGGTTCTCAATTCGACTGTATGTTTTTTTTTTGTATGTATGTTACGCGATAACTCCGGTATTTGTGAACCAATTTTCACGTTTATTTTTTTGTTGGAAAGAGGGTACCTCCATAGTGGTCCCATTTAATTTTGAAGAAAATCGTCCACCTCTAAGGGTGGCTGTTCACGCATGAAGAGTCATTTTTATAAATAGCGCCTAAATTTTAGTATAATGAGCAATTATATTAATGGTTGATTTTGCTATTTTTTAATTCAAGGCGTTTTTCTCTCAATATACTTTGAGTAGTGAGAACCGTTTTTTATTATCTCCTGTGTCAAGTCTAAAAGTCTAAGTCCGTATAATGGCGAACTAGGGGATGAATCCGGGTTTGCGCACTTTCCGGTAACCGATTTCAATAAAACTTGGTAATTATATGTAATTCCACGTACTTTTGAGGTCGGTTTTTTTAGCACTCTGTATTGATGTCTTATTAAAACTGATTTGTTAAAATACACCTGTTATTCTTTCATCTACTATTTTTCTCGCTATAGTGAAGTGAAAAGTTGTGTGTTTCGCTCGGCAGCAAAATTGTTCAGCGTTCCGTGGCTTGAAACCCTCGCTACGCTCAGGATTGAAATACGTGAAAAATACGTGAAATTTAAGATTATATACTATTGCTCTAATTCTCTAGCTCTAGTCAGCTGGTGGTAGCTGTAAAGGTACCTGGCTGTAAATAAAGCTTTTGTAGATTTCTCACAAATGGCGCTACGGCAAAAATTACGTACGACGATCTGCAACAAGCACATAGAAAAATTCGTAAGGTCCGCTTGTACGTTCCGTGGCTAAGTTGGCATAGCGTCCCACTCGGTTTGCTGGGAGACGTTGGTTCAAATCCAGCAGAATCGAAGGATTTTTTTCTGGGTGTTCGATCTTTGTGTTAATAATTGTAACAAACTAGTGGAGTAATTTCACAAATATAATTGAATATCATGATGGTCACACAACGTGACATTCAATAACTTAAAAATTACATGTAACAAAATTATGTATATTGATTTTTAAATTCCTTGGACCAAAGAGTACTTGAACCTGCGACCACGCTGTACCGTAGCGTCACTCTGCCAACTGATCTACAGGTCAAGTTAACAGGTCCACGAAATTTTTCTCTGTCTGTTATAATATTTGTATTTGTTTTTTCGGCTTTCAACGCCGTAAGCGACATCTTGTAAGAGATTTATGAACCTTCTCACTTTAATAATTAATTAAGATATTTTATAACTCTCCTATTTAAGCATATTTAACACCAAAATTATCGACTATTTTCAGTTGTAGAGTCTTTAAACCTCTCTTCCGAAAAATAGTCATGTTGGTGATATATCCATATGGATAGATAGTTGAGTAGTAGTAGATATATATACTACTCCTCAACTGTCCATATAGTTGAGTATGAACTCTGTAGAAAACTGAAAAAGTTTCCAAACTAAGAAGAAAAGTATAATTTATAATAAAGCGTAGGAATGGCCTCCCCATTGTCCGCTCAGCTGTCTGATGCAATCCCGGTCATTTGTCATTGCTTCAAACTTTTCTTTGGATCGCTAAGTAGAACTCAATAACTATTGTGTAAGATTTCTTTATAGAGCCTAATTTAATAGACTTTATGATTTAAGAATAGCAAATGACAAGCGCCTTTGAGAATATAACAGAGTGGACTCTCGAAATATTTTACGAAAAATCTGGATTACAGGCAAAAATTATAAAAATGGAAATCGTCAAAGAAGTTAACGCATTCTAACTTATAAGTAAAGCTATTTACAAATATTCCCTAGTTACACATATTCAGTAGCAGTTGAGGTCCTTGTGAAAGAGTTCGTCCAGGGAAGTACTGCCACCTTATGTATTTCTGCCGCCAAGCAGTAACGTGAGCACTAATACGTTCAGAATTTGAAAGGTAAGGATGCTGAAATGGGACTTGTCAACTCTCAGGGTGACGGGCGCAGTGGCAGTAGAGATCTCTATAATTTAAAGCTATGAACAATACTGCTACTGTTATGGTCAGGCGTGTCGCTTAATAAAAATACCTGGTGCACGAATTATTCGCCTGTCATAAAAAAAAACATTAAAAAAATTAAATAATGATGTAATGTAATTTGGTGAACAATAAAAACGCCTGGTATTATTAGTATATGGCACCAAACAAATAGAAAATAAATATGAACGTGAGCAAAGATGGACTTTAAAAGAGATCTGTTGGCGTGAAAGCAAACGTCATAAACGGAAACATCTCATAAGATAGAAAAAGATAGAACTTACAGATAAATTCAAAATTACCGACACTTGCGTAAGTATTATAAATACATACAATATATATAATATTTAGTAAATAATATCAATTTATCTATTCGTAACAAAGAAAGTTCAGCAAGGCACTGCACTATCAACCTTTTTTAAAGGAAGCAATCGACGGACTAGCCTGGATGTGGGAAGGGAATCCATTCTACAACTGCGCTGCATGATAAGAAAAAGAGTTAAAATAGTTCTTTGTTATGCAAGGCAAGACGCGAGTGCTCGTATTGAAACCTGAGCAAGCGAAGAACGCTAAGATTGAATCATCGAGTTCAATTAATATAATACTGAGCGTAGCGAGGGTTTCAAAGCACGGAACGCAAAACAACTTTGCTGCCGAGCGAAACACACAACTTTTCACATCCCTATAGCGAGAAAAATGGTAAATGAAAGAAAGAAAAGAACAGTTGTACTATAACAAATCAGTTTTTATAAACAAGTTTCATTATCGTTATCAATTTAATGTCAATAATAGTAAGAATAAAATATACCAACGGATTTATATTCGTATTACATAAATAATGTACCATAAACCGCGTAGTTAAACGTGCTATTGTTTTTTTTCCATCGAAAGGTGCACCACTGTCTATTTGAAATCATTTGAAACCATTTATTTCCACACACATAAAATACAGAATAAGAGGAAACAAGATTTTAGAATCCATCGTCAAGTACGAATTTCAAAAACCTTTTCCATGCTAGCGTGGAAGAAACTCTTTTGAGCGCAGATTTCTAATGAGAAAGAAGGCCTTTCCGAGCTAGTGAGGTGAAAAATAAATTAACAGCTGGGATAAACGAGTATCTTAGTGATGCAAGGACGCCTAGAACGGGTGGGAGGGGGCAGCAGCTATAACTGGGAACGAAGGTAGTTAGAGGAGTTAGGGTCTTGACATATATCAGAAAGACCGGGCAGAGTATTGAGGAACAAAACAGTAAGGAAAACATTTGACAATACAGAGTCAAGATCATGTCAATCTTGACACTTAAAATTTAAATTTAACTCTGTTCCCTTTACGATAAGAACGATTCAAAGTGACAAGCTTGATGTGGTCTTGACTGTTATGTACTATTTTATTTCTTATAGGGAAAATCATCACAAAGAGCATATGTCTGACTACCTTGTTAGGACATTATTATCATCAACAACCCATTGTACTTTCCAATACCGGCCACGGATCTCCTGTAAGATGAACTCGGTAGTTCAACATTTTCACTGTGGGAGCTGCATGAGGACGTCCGAGTTCGTTTCCCGGTAGGACCAATTTGGAGACACGTGCTTTTCTAAATATTTCTGTTAGTGCCAGGAATTTCCTAGTTTGAGATCAGGTAATTAGTGTGGTTGTTTGGCTACACACTTCAGCGCGGTGACAACACGACCAATAAAAATCATTCTTGCTCACGTGTCCATTTTTGCTTTCGACCAATCACATTTCAGCGCGGCGATAATACAACCAATAAAAATCATTCCAGCTCACGTGTCTATTTTTACTCTCAATCAATCACACTTCAGCGCTCGACAACACAACCAATAATATATTTTGAACGTATAAATTCGTTGATTCCGTAAAAACGTGTCTTTGAACTTTTTTTTAAAAGTTTTTAGTTTTTGACTCGAATTATGTGTCCTAGATAGTGTATTATTTTGTCTATATATACCTTTTCTTAAAGTTCATGTTTTATTTGTTACATTATACGTACGTTTCTTTATAATTCTTGATTTCAGATTGTTCGCAATATTTCAACGAGTTTCAATTCACATTTTATTTTTTTATATCAATTTGATCTAATTATTCGTTCTTTATCATGGAAGAGCCTATGATCACGTAAAAATAAAAAAAACGCACTAAAAATACTCCAACTCATAAAAAGTGTAAGAATCAATAAGAGACAGAGCGCATGCATTACCAATGAAGATGGTAAGGTCAATTCCCTTAGGATTTGCTCACACGAAACAGAAGCAAACACAGCCATAGTTTATTTGTGTTGCTTGGTTACTACGGTATATAAATAGTACCTATAAAATAGTGTAATAAATAAGATTTTGGTTAATATTCTAAATGTATCATTTACGAGGTTTCAATCTTAGTGAAACAAAAACTTTATAATAAACACTCTCGCAGATAGTTTCGACATAGGTATGATATTTGAAATAAATATTGTAAAGTGATCTATGTGTGCAAAAGTTTATTTAAAAAGAGCAACCCCTAGGCTTCTTATTCATTCTCCTCAGGGTTATTCTGATTTACGAATAAGCAGGGCGAAGGCACCAATTGTCAACACTTTAAGGGAAGTACGTGTTTAACTTTGAAATTTCTTTTAAAAATGAATATCAAGTGACTTGACGATCATGTTGTGCGCCCGATGGTAAGCTACACGCCTGTCCATAACAGTTTAACAGTTGAAGTGTCACTTAGAGCTGTAAATCGTAAAGATTTTGAGGGGCACTGCCACTGCCCGTCACCCTGAGATATCAGTTGACAAGTCCCATGTGCCTGGAAATTCACTAACACCCTTACCCTTCAAAACCGGTACACAGTAATGTTGACATTACTGCTTGGCGGCAGAAATAGATAGTTGCGACTCCACCGCGCGAACTAGCAAGTATTCAAAAGCTAATAGCTGTGAGAGAGGAATGGTGCTATTTAAATGATTGGACGATGCATTCAGGTCATGATTTTTCAGTGCACAATATAAAGTTATCGTTCTCATTTTATATTTTATTGTTGTCTTCTCTTATTTGAAACCACGATTTAGTGCTTTATATAATTAGAATAATATCGACAGGCAGTTAATATAAATCAATTTAAATACAATTTGTGCTGAAAACAGCAATTTTGTGTTGGTTTATTGGTAATGGTTATTAACCAATAACAACAATAGCTTTATAACAGTGGCAGATTTGATTCTATTGCGTTAATATCCGATTGAATCACAAATTACAAAATAAGAGTTCGTCCAGAGACGAACTAGTGGGTAATTCTATAAAAAAATAAATAAACATCATGGTCTTAAAACTTCATGATATGCAAAAAAATCAATATTACTTTTCTGCTTTGTCACAATGTCTAAAAAAAATATTTTGTTGCAACACGATTTTTTCCATAAAGGTTTGTGTAGATGTTAATATAATTGCTACGTCTAATTTTTGTTTACTTAAACATTTTTTTACAATTAAAATTTTGTTAATGAAGTTTTTTACCACCAGTCTTTTTTTGGTCAATTTCATAACTTAAAAAAGTAAGAAATGGTGCTGGTAGCTGTAAAGGTATGTAACTGGGTGACGAAATACTTTCATAGATTTCTCATAGATGACGCTACGGCGGAAAAGTCGTTGGAAAAATAAATACAAAGACACGACAACAAGAACATAGAAAAATTCGTAAGTTCCGCTGGTTCGTTCCGTGGCTTAGTTGGTATAGTGTCTGCCACTGTATGCTAGAAGACGTCGGTTTGAATCCGGCCGGATCGAAGGAATTTTTTCTGAGTGTTCGATCTTTGTATTAATAATTATAACAAACTAGTGGAGTAATTTCACATAAAAAAATGAATATTTATTCAATAAAAATTTAAATAAATTAATAAATCAATTAGATATTTTTAATTAATTTTAATATGGTAATCAGTACCTTACTACTGCTACTACGGTACTAGTACAGTAGTTTAGTAGCAATAGAACTCCTTGTGAAAGAGTTCGTCAAGGGAAGTATTGCCATCTTACCTATTTCTGCCGCCAAGCAGCAATGTGACCATCACTGCGTTCCGGTTTGGTGCTGGTGATATTACAGGCACATGAGACTTGACAACTTATGTCTCAAGGTGACGGGTACAGTGGACACTGGCACTTATGTTTTACTATACCAAGTGACGGGGCGAACAAATCGTGTGCCTGGTGGTAAGCGATACGCCTGTCCACAACAGTTACTGTGCCACCCAGAATTTTAGATCACAAAGGTCAGTCACTGCGCCCGTCACCTTCATAAGTTGAATTGTCCCAGGTACCTTTAATTTCTAAAAAACTGGAATGCATTAATGATGACATTACTGCTTGGCGGCAGAAATAGGCAAGGCCTCTTTCGATGTCTCCTAATTAACAAAAATCTTTTAAAATATTTATATAAAAAATCTTGTAAGTCTATGTACACTTACTATCAGCGTTGTAGAGACAGAACATGTGAAAACTCGTGATAGCCAAGACAGATGCGGTGGTCCCATGTGCCTCCTTGGGTGACTCTATTGAATGTTTCTCGTACACTATCGAACTTAAAGTAATAAAACTGTATTTTTTCAATAAATATACTAGCTATGAACCCTGATCCATAAGTTAACACAAGTGACAAGTATAGGTTTCACGTAACGTGACCTTGGAACCCACTTTATTTTTACTACCGCCCTGCGGTACGCTCTGAGCTCTGCACCGAGCGTATTAAGGAAAGCTGTTTTATTGCCAACGTTTTTTTGGTTATCGCTTTTAAGGCTAACATGGAAGGTATCATTTTTTATCGTTCGCAAGATTTTATATTAGCTACTTGAGAAATGTACTTAAGGCTCTCATCATTATGTTGTTTTTTCGCACGCATTCGCATCTAGGTTCTTAGGGTTTGTTTATGTCGTCCGTCCATTTGGCCTTCTGGCAGCTGACGCTTCTGGTACCAGTTGTCGGTCTCCACAGACCAGCACTTTTCTGCTCCACCGGTCATAGGTTCTACGGTTTTTGGAGCCTACCCATCGTCATTTTCTTTGCGTAATGACACTCTTCACGTCAGTCGTTGTACACCAATCTTTAACAAGCTTTTGCGCGAAATTGAAGCTTAAGTCCTGCAATAATGAGTAGAATCGTAGAAAATCTTATTAGCAGAGCTTTCAAATACCGTACTAATAAATCCATCTGCATCAATTTGTAAGATGATTACTTCAATGCCGGTAAGTATGACCACTTAGGCTTTTACTGCTCTTGTAAGCCGATGTATTCCTTCGTACATACAATTTTGTATATACCCATAGACATTGTTAGCAGAATTCAATATGTTTAATTGATTGACGACCTTACCGGCTCAGTGATAAGTTCTATTTATTTTCAAGTGGACCAATTCAGAAAATGAACGTTTCTAAATTGATTCCGATCAGAGTTATTTTCGTTATCCTTACATTCACAGTATATAGAATTCGCTAGTTGACTCCAGATAATACGTGTCTGTAATATAAGCCTCCCTTGATCAGAAAATACCGCAAAATTTGCCGGTATCTCCTCAAACAAAAGTCAAGTACTCTCGAAACATATCGGTTCCCCATATTGAACATATCGGGTGTATCATATCCACTCAAATTCGGTAATGTCCGACGGAGCCTTTTGGGAATTATTTTGGGCAATACCTAATAAAAGTAATCGTTTGCCAAATATCTGATTTCATGAGGTAATAAAATTTCATTTTCTACCGAATCGTTGTGCGATGCAATTGGTAACATTGGAACGATTTGATTGTAATGGCAGTTTTTAAAGCCAATTGATACTACTGTGGCGGTATATAGGTACCTATTACTTAAATTTCTGACCTACGTACATTTATAAATGCTTAGCAGTAAAACCTCTCGCTAAAAGTGAAGAGAAATATCATGATGAAACTACATGTCGCCGTTCGAAAACTCTGGCCCCATCGGCTATCAGTTCTGCGAGCAATGTGCCCCGTGTCCCAATTCTTTGGACTTTTGCTTTCTTTACGTTGGATTCTTTTGCGAGTATACTTATTTCTGATTCAATCTCGTAGTGACTGCGAGTACAGGCCTCTCCAGTGTCCTTGTTGTCATCTTGAACTTTCTTATGAAGCCCATAATGAATGCCGTAAGTCATCAATCTAAATTGGCAGTAGGTTTCATTCTTTAATTGGCAAATTATCAATATGAAATGGGCGGGACTGGTGTGTGGCTGTCGGTGGTCATCTGCGTGCGAGGAAATCTGTAAAGTTATGGACCGTTGAAGGCCGTTTTTACTCAGTTACTACAAAAATGTTAGCTAGGGCAGTTAGTGAGAAAGGAGGTGATTATTAAAAAAAAACACACGTTTAATATAAGTACTGTGCAGAAGCATGTTGATATATATGGCACTATCCTTAACTTACCATATACTTACATATGGTATGATTATAGCGAACTCATATTAATGTTTGTTTAGGTAAGTACCGGTACAATCAACTAAAATAATCGCTATTCATTTATATAATAATACGTAGAAAACATGTAGCGATATCAAGATTTAATTAAAAATAACAGTCGACTATTTTCTTATTTTCAAATTAGACTTAAAATAACAACAACTGGCCAGTGTTCTGAAAAGACTGCAATCTTTTGGGGTTTTTACGAGAAGAGTGTGTAATAAATTTCGGAAATTCATAAACTATTTTATATTTAGTAGCAGTAGAACTCCTCGTGAAAGAGTTCTGCCGCCTTACACCTTTTGCCGCCAAGCAGTAATGTGAGCATGACTGCGTTCGAGTTTTCGAGGGTAAGGGTACTGGTGAAACTACTGACACTTGGAGGTTGTCAATTTGTCTCAGGGAGACAGATCTTTACGATTTTAATCTATAAGTAGCTTCAAGCTTTAACTGTTATGGATAGGCGTGTCGCTTTCCACAGAAAAAATATTTTACTAATAATGGACGTATTTTACACATTGACGGAGAAACTTATTTCCACAACAAATTCAGACTAATTAGTCCATTGGTTAGGATTAATATGATGTAGTTTCACGTATCACTCACGTTGACTGTACATTCAAAGGCCAACTCTACTCATATACGCTATGAAGTAACTACAGGTAAGTGCTACACCACGTCCAATACATCTCGAGTCTCCCGATCGATCATACACGCCTTATCAGCTGATTGCGAATCGCATCTGCGACCGATGACGACGCGTTCCCATTGTCTCAGGCCCTTTATCAACCAAAATCAAACCGAGAGAAGCGGTATTTGATGAAGCAATAATTTATTCTTGGTATATATGTATATACCAAATTTTGATAACAACGTTCATAAATGACGGGACGAACAAGTTGTAGTGCCACTCAGAGCTTTAAATTACAAAGATATAAGGGGCACTGCCACTGCGTCAGTCTGAGGCATAAGTTGGCAAGTCTAGAGTGCCTGTAATTTCACCAGCACCCTCACTCTTCATAATCGAAACGCAGTAATGCTCACATTACTGCTTGGCGGCAGAAATAGGTAAGGTGGCAGTACTTCCCTGAACAAACTCCTGCACAAGTACGTCTACGGTTACAGTAATTTCATTACTATATTGTAATAATAGACATTATCGAGTTCTTAGGTTTTCGCGAATGCTACACATAGGAAATGAAACTATTTTTCCGGATTTAAATCGCGTATATTTGTTTTTTCAAACAAACCAACATTTCGGACCCTTTACAGGTCCCATGGTCACGGTGGACTGAGGTAAAGTCATCAACCATTATATTTATGACTATAATAGACATTTATTATAATTGCGGTTATCTGTTTTGGACTCTCGCCTATTTCCACGACCTAAAATTTAAAATAGTAATTAATTTAATTTTCATTATCATATTTATATTAAAATTAGAATACAAGTACCTGAAGGACAAACACGCAGATGTTTAACCGTAATGCCTTCAGGCAGTCTAATTAAACCAGAACACGTTAATTACTAACGAGACTTTATACGAGTAATTTTCGAGACAACTTTCTTAACTTACGGTTACGTTCATTTTAATCCTTTGAGTACCAAGATTCTAGGATGGTTAGGAGCAGTTTTAACACTTGTACTGTACTTTAGTATGCTATTAAAGTTAAAGACAACGTCTAGTGTATAATTAAAACCTATACCGATATCCTTCAACTATGAAAAAATGTTTCTAGCTTCTGTGCGCTTACGCTTCTGGTTGATTGTCATAAGTTCTTGCTTCGTAATAAATCTCTCGCTCTGTTTGAATTATATCACAAAAAACAACCTTTAAAACTTTGGATATCCGCTTTCGGTGACTTTGTAGCACCTCACCGATTATAAGGACGCAAATGAAAGAATCGACAAAACGAATCATATGATCCCAAATACAAGACAGCTGCAGTACAGTGATGAGGAGTTCTTTTCATCTGTCATTTCCATCGTCAGATCAGGTGAGATCAATTTATATTATTTAGATTTGAGATAGATGTGAGATGATTTTTTTTTTTAATTTTGTCAAATATAATATTTAAGTTTTGTTGTACTATCTACCACATTTTAGATGTGCATTTGATAGTAAGGTTGGAAGTTCAAAATATGCAAGCGTCCTTCCCCGAGTTCTCGGTCCGACAATGTGAAGTATGAATCGTCATTCGCATCACGCATCTTTTAATTTCGTCGAGAATTACTTATTTGACAGTAATTGTTTCGGATGTCGGACGGAGGACGGGGTTAGACCCCCCTGGCTCCTGCGTTTTAGATCGTACCGAACAGCGTTATCAGTTGCCACTGTATAGACCGACCTATTCAAATATTTTTATTTTTGAATGAAAGTACAATCTGATGAATTATTAAAATTAGAATAATCTATCAAAAATCACCATGGCATTTATTTTCATTGCAATTACATCTAAGCGTTAAGTTTTATTAAAATCAATTAACGGAAAGTGAGTGAAATTCACTCACACACAGTGGATTCATCCCCTAATTTGGCTTCCTTAGAGGTACTTACCGTTCCTCGCCTAGGGTGCGGAAGCATGGACGCCCACTAAGCAAAATACGCACAAAATTAAAATGGCACAAAGTACGATGGAGCGTTACATGCTTTAATTTCTCTCGTAGATCGTGTACTCAACGTCGAAATTCGACGTAAAACGAAGGTCGATGACGTGGATAATCGCATCACGAGGTTATAGCTGGAGGTGGGTGGAACATTTGGCTAGACGAGAAGACGGACGATGATCCAAAGCAGTCACGGAATGGTGGCCACGAGGAACAAAAAGACCAGTGGGCACCAACCAGATGGTCTGACGATATGGTCAGATTTGGGGGATTGCGCTGGATGCAAATGGCACAGGATCGAAAATATTGGCGCAATAAAGAGGAGCCCATTGCCCGGCAGTGCGTTGATATTGGTTGACCATGTTGATGACTGTGATGAGAGGTAGTATCGAAGATAGTGGAAGAAACTGAAGAAGGCCTACACCAATATGGTTGAGAATGGCTAGAAAGAATAAGAGAAGAAGAAGAGGCTAGTATATTTTCTTCAAATTTGTATGGGCCCGCTACCGAGGTACCCCTTAAAAAAACAAGATACATCGGTTTACAAAATAATTTCGGAGTCACTAGGCTAACACTCACTTCTTTACACTTTAAGTGGTAATATTAATAATGGCGACTATAACACAACTATAGCAAAACATTTATTATCAACTGCCTCCGTGGCCGAATGGTTACCATTCTGGACTGCAACGCAGAGGTCTCGGGTTCGATTCCCGGTGAGAACTATTTATATGGTCTGCATTTATTTCTCTCGTAAGTTTGGGTGTAAGTTGTGGTTATCTATGTGTGTGTCCATGGCATCTGCGGTACAAGGTTTCCCTAGTGCGCTATGTTGAGTGTGTGCGTTAAAAAAATTATTACATGTATGCTAAATTTGGGAAAGAGAATTTTGCTTTCCCAGGCGAATTTCATTCTCCAATTGACCGCGCTCTCTTTTTTGTCAACCCATTCTTTTTTCCCCACAAATGTCAAATGTTTTTGTTTGTTACGATGAGTACAGATCTTCAACTGAAGACGACCAGGGCAATCGTAACTATGGAGTAATTGGAAATGTTGAGATTGCTACTAATATTTAAATAAAAAATTATCCATTGTTTTAACAACCACAAACTTGAGCACCTTTTGATAAAAAACAAAGAGGTCTTGAATATTGTAATTTTGAAATCGGCAAACCATTACCTTAAATATTAGCTTCCAAATTAACTTTCATTGAATTTGAAGTCTTTTTACAAAAAGTTACTACTAGAGTTTCCTACTCATTGTTTTCAGTAGACATTTATTTTACGAATGAGTACCAGAGTTTAATTTTCAATTGTAAGCAAATTACATCTAGTCGCCTTTCTATTAAACCCTAATATATTCATCTTATGATGTGTAGCTCCTTGTGAAAGAGTTGGTCCAGGGATGTACGGGAGTGGGACACTATTCTTGCCGAAAATCAGTAATGTGAGTATAACTGCGTTTAGGTTTTGGAGGGTAAGGGTGCTGGTGAAATTACAGGTACAGGACTTGTCAACTTATGTCTGAAGGGACAGGCGCAGTGGCATTGTCCCTCAGATCTTTGCTATTTAAAGCTTTAAGCGGCACGGCAACTGGTATGGAAAGACATGTCGCCTTACACCAGGCGCACGACTTGTTCGTTCCATCACTTAGCACCATAAAAAAGGCACCTATTAATAAATTTCAAAAAGTCACTTTTAGGTAGCAATTCGGTTTTTTTTAAAGTTTATTCTTTCTTCTGTGAAATTTTCAAAAGTAGGACATAGAAGGTTTTAATTGTCAGGCAACGACATAAAATAAAGAAAATTGCATTTGGTATTCCTAACGTATTTTTTAAAATGTGAAATCGACAAATGTTGAATGACAGAAAAATGAGCAGAACTTTGTAAGATGGCAGTTCTTCCCAGGACGAAACCTTTCAAAACAAGGAGCTTCACTGCTACTAAATTTCACGTGTATTCCAGCTATTGAGTTATTTTGTATCCGAATTTAAGTCATAATTGTTTTGTCTATGACTAAAGAACTACATTTGTACAATGGAAACAAAGACATCATTTCCTTCACAATAGCCTGTATTAAATCTGAGCAATAAATTATTGAGAACATTACCCACACTTCTGTTCCAACATTACCGACTTACATTTGCATTCAATCCTTAACATAATAATTATATACATCCTTAACCCTTATGTTGTAAGAACTAGATTAGTTTTATAGATTTTGTTAAATGGTGGAATTAAATTTGTATTTCGCTTTAAGATAATTCAACACCCATTGACGTAATGTTCAATGGGTGAATGTCTGAATGTAACGACTTTATTATCTTTATTGGTTTGATTTGTTATAAATTGCGTCTAATTTTGATTTTATATGTGTGTATTCTATTCTGGGTCATCGCGGAAACTTTGTGTCGAAAATTTTTTATATTCGGACTCGGGAATATTGTTCTGAACACGGAGTAAAATTACATTAGCAAAGTTGCCAGTTTTTGTCAAATTTTAAATAGACATGTAGTTGTTGTCGACAGTATTATCTATGGATTGTGAAAAAAAGGTAAAATTTTGCCAAAAAGTGTCTGAATTGTTAATGTTACGACATATCGATTACCCATATCGATAAATTTTTATATTTTTTGAAAAACAGGCGGATCTGATTAATTATATTGAATTACAATTGTTGATGAAAAAAATTTAAATGCCAATAATTTTTTTAAATCTTGCAATAACCCGACTATTTAGTTTTTAAAATTTACAACGCTATAGAATGGCATTACAAGTTTAACAAGGTATGAAGACTATCTTACAATATATACCACTTTTTGTAATCTATATATGGATGCTGATAAACAATAGCGTGTCAACCAACTGATCATAGTTTTGCGAGAATTCACTTTTGCTGTTGTCACCTCAGAAATAATGAATAGTTGTGATTTATTACTCATTTCCCCAACAACAACAATAAGGACCACAACAAAAGTTTTCATATTTTATGTAAATTTTAGAACAAAATATCAAAAACAACGAAGAAATCTTAGATGTCATTGTCGCAAAACTATGGTCATATTGATTGCTTACAAGCATCCATTTTAGATAAATAAATAATTACTCTTTCGTATCGTTATATGGGATGGTGAAACGGGATAGCGCCTGCAACTCGGGATCCTACTCGTGCCACCGGAGCTCCTCCGAGAGTCTCAGCATCCTCCTGGATTTGCTGAAGACTTCGGGGAGTACAGCATCGTGGTAGGTTTTTTTTTATTTTTGCGACACGCCTATCCAAAACAGTTTCAGTGCCACTCAAAACTTTAAATCACAAACATCTTAGGGGCACTGCGACTGCGCCCTTGACTTGAGAGATAAGTTAGCAAGTTCCATGTGCCTGTAATGTCACCAGCCCCTTTACCCCCGGAACACAGTAATGCTTACATTACTGCTTGGCGTTAGAAATAGGTAAGGTGGCAGTACTTCCCTGGACGAACACTTTCACAAGGAACTCCACTATTACAAAATTGCATGTTCGTATTCTCTCCGTCCATGCACGCTCTGCGCAGACGGCTGCCGGTAATACCGTAAATTGAAACGGTTTTTATTATATGGACCATGACCCGTTAGAGCGGCAGTTACAGTGTGAAGCTCTTGCCTTTTCGGTTTAAGAAGTTTTCGAGATAGAAAGGCAGGTGGTATCAGTTACTTCAAATTTTGAATTAACATAATAATGAAGGCTTTGTGTTGCTTTGTTGACCTTACTTCACAATTTGTATCTCATTTCGGGTTATTATTTACTTGGTGGTGAAGTTGCTTACCTTGACGTACATTTTTTTATAACTATAATATGTACAATATTATAGTTATATAAAAAAGGTACCTACTATCTGTATTATACGTAGAAAAATACGTAACGTACTTTTGTATGGTTTCTCTATTCAAATAATAAATGCTTGAACATTACTTGAACCAAATTAATACATTCAGGTGTTACTTTGCAGAAGTAATATGTATATGGAATAAAAATGGAAGTAAATATTACTTGGAATTTGGTTTCGAAGAATAGACAAGAATATGTAGGGATATTATGTGTGTAACGCCTATCCCCGGGTAGAGTAAGCAGAGGCTAGAGATCTCCAATGCTTATCACTTCTTCCGTTATCTATTATTTGCATACGTGCTCGTTAATTCTATTGTAGCCATAGTAGCCTAACGGTTTGACCTACTGCCTCTCAAGCAAAGGCCGTGGGTTCGAATCCGGGCTCTCGCACCTGTGAGTTTCTCTGAAATTGTGTACGAAATTTAATTTAAATTTTACTATAAGCTTGAACCCTCGCCTGAGAGGAGACCCAAGCAGTAATGTGAGCATTACTGCGTTCCGGTTTTGGGTCTTGTCAACTTGTGTCTCGGGGAGATTGTCGCAGTGGCAGTGCCTCTCAGATCTTTTCTATTTAAAGCTCTGAGTGTCTGAGTGACACTGCAACTGTAGTGGACAGGCGTGTAACTTAGCATCAGACACATTACTGGTACATACCGTCACATGATATTATTAAAAAAAGACCCGTGCCTAGCATTGCGATGGATAAATGGGTTGATGATTTCCGACGTAGCCTTTTTGATGTTATATTATTATTTAACAAAATAAATCTCCTAAGCAGTCCCCATTTTCGTCAGTGTTTTTATTTCTTATTTATTTGTTTAATGTAACAACAACAGTAGCTAATACTAGAGCCTAATAAACCCACATTGGCATATTAACCGAAACAAAATAAAATGAGAATATAAAATGGCAACGTTTCATCATCATCAACGTTTCAGCCGTAAGACGTCCACTGCTAAAAATAGGCCTAGAATTTAAATTAACATCGACTTAATACAGCCCTGCACAAACTTTATTTTAATTATTTAGCTATTAAATTTATTACAAAATTTATTTTTTTCTTTTGTGACAATTTACAATAATGCAAACTCAAACTGGAACCACTCGACAAATCTGTATTATTAAGAAATTAAAACCAATGAATGAGTAAAATAAAAATAAAAAAGTAAATATCCGGTCAGACTTTTGAAAAAAAAAAAAACACTGTATTAATTTTATGTTAGAATTGTTTCATAGAATGTGTCTATGTGTATAGTAAGTAGGTAGGTACACTACTTCGATATCTTTACATGAAGCACTAAGATCAGCAACCGATTCCCTTTATGTCACACAGAGAAATGTGTCTGCACAAATACAACGGGTGCACAAAGACGTATGATTTATCGACCACGACTCCTTGGCTATCAGGGGCTTCTAACCCTTGACAGATGATTATCTGCAGATATGTACATAAAGCTATTGGAGAAGCCTTATAAATGATCTGTGTTATAAAACTACTTGGTATTTTAGCTCCGAGAACAATTTAGGACTCATTTATCATTCTTCTTGTAGTCGAAATAAAATAAAAATATTGGCGCCAGTTTACTGAATCGACGTGTCGCGCCATCTAGTTCAGAATTTAAAAACGTATTTTGCTTGGTTTGCTTTTTACTAGTACACTAACATTGAAATAGATGGCGCTCTTTAGCGCCATCAAACCAAATCCATTAGTACCATTTCAACACAGTGAAATGGAAAGCACGTTTGATCAGTTACTTGGCGTTCTAGTTAAGTTTGTGGTTGATAGATGGCGGTGTTGCAGTTTCTAAACGTATTGGCAGAGTGCGTTATTAATAACGGCACGGATGGAAGGGTCATTTACTATGCCTGGTTGAATATGAAATGAATTATCAAAAATACCTCAAATATCAATGTTATATTTTTTCATAGTGCCTTGACAAAAGGAAATTAAGTAAAAGCGATTTGTATACGTCTTCTTATCAAATCGATAGTTACTTCCTTTATTTTTGGACTGTAATGTATAAATTTATGAAAGTATGCGTTAATATTTCTAAATCATTTCTATGATCAATATAAAATAATAACATATAAATATCAACGAATAATAAATAAATATCAACGAACATAATATAACAACACGTTTCGTTGCAAAATTCACGCCACAAACATGGCAGATGTTAAAACAAGGGTCGTAAAATCCCGTCGTTTCCTCTTGTCTCTCCATGAATGCATACTCACCCACACCCGTACCTGTATCTACGTGTCCCCTGGAGTATCTTAAAGTACCCCCATACAGAATAGCACTTGAAAAACCTTTCTGATAGGTTCTCGGGCAATTAAAGATATTTCCACCCCTACATCACCGCAATTTTTAGACATGTTTAATGGTTAAAGAAGGGTAGATCTACCCCTCACCCTTGATTGTTTCTGTCATGGTCGCCAATTTTCTATTGACCTCTCTTAAAGACCGGTTTAAACGGTAGTTGCACATTGTTTTGATATATTTTTAGTGTACGCAAGATCAAAGATAACGGACAGGGTACATAATGTAGCCTGAGCGCCCAGTTACGCGACACGAAAGATTTCCCAGTGATCGCCCAGTTACCACGCTTTCACGTATCGAATCTGAATTCTATTTACTAAGCAACCAGATACAAATTCCTCGGAACAATTCGGGTTTGTGATGCGTAACTCTAGAGATTTCAAACATTCTAAGACATTAAAAATTTTATGTTGCTCATTTATCCGCAGCCACCTGGTATACGCATCACAGGTCTAGAGCCCCCAACACCTTTATGTAGGTAAAGGTGTCGCGTATTGACAATTTGCGAAAAAGATTTATTAAGTTTTCATATTGATATATGTAAGAAACATCATCTTTTGCCACTAGACGTACGACGTCAGATAGCAGACCTAGTATTTTTGCGAACAATTGCTTCTGGTGCCATGGACTCCCCGGAACTCTTGTCCAAGATTGCTCTTAGGGCCCCTACAGTCCCTTAGGTTTAATTCACTTTTGTGCGTACCTCGGCCTCTTCGAATTTACGTGCGAGTAATAGCTCCAATGAATTGTCCAAGCAGGTTGATATTGACCTTTTTAACATTAGCGTTGCATCGGTGAAGCGTCGTATTAGTAGTTTGTTTTTTGGTGGGTAGGTAATTACTAAGTGTTGCGAAAATGTATATAGTATAAGTTAGTAGTTATATAGATAGAATTTAATGCTCATTTACCTAATGCGTGTCTATCGGTGAGGACTTATAGTTAGCTCTCCATTATTATTTCAGTTTTTACTCTGTAAGATAGCCGTTGGTCTTCCAATAAGTTAAAATAAAATAAAACAATACAACCGCGCGGAAGCTGCGTAGTCCAAGAACAAGCCAGATTCGCCCGCGCGTCTGGTATAAAAGCTAAGTGCCATGACAGTTAAATGTACGCGGTCGCCACGCGGCTTGAACGCGATGAAATTGATGTCCCATAAACGCGACCTTATTGCTAAATTGCTATTTATTTCAGATATCCATCAAATGGCGCAATAGATGCTTTTCATATACGAACCTAATACCTATACTATTGCCTATTGAAATATTAAATGTTACTAATTAGAATAAAATAAACATTACTGACCTACTATTATTACCTGCCTCTTTTTAAATGCGAAAAAAAATGAGCTGCTCCATAATAAAAACCTTAAGTAGCAGTAAAATCCTTGTGTAAAAATTCATCAAAGGAACCGTATTCCGGTTTTGAAGGGTAAGGGTGCTGGTGAAATTACAGGCACACGGGACCTGTCAATTTACGTCTCAGAGTGACGGGCGCACTAGCAGTGTCCTTCAGATCTTTGCGATTTAAAGCTCTGAGTGGCACTGCAGCTGTTATGGACAGGCGTGTCGCGACATTATAACTAGGCGCACGACTTGCTCGCCCCGTCGCTTGACATGATATCATAAAAAAAACTTCAATGCCATGCCTGCCTATGATCTTTTTATTTAGTTTCGACCGATAAGGACTGCTGAGGTGACTTCAATACCATCATGGACCTCTGGAAAACTTGAAGCGTTCAAAATATGGTGCTATCGTAGAATGCTCTGCATCTGTTGGACAGACAAGGTCACAAATGTCGAGGTCCTTAAGGTGGAGTTTGCGCGCAGTGTCAAGCAGCGGAAGGTTGCCTTTATGTGTCATGTATGTGTGATATCATCAATTGCATACCATAATGATGGGCAAAGTAGCTAGAAAGCGGAAGGTACGAAGAAGGAAAATGTCATGGTTTCGTACGTAACATTTGGGAGTGGACACGGCGTCAAGACTGTGGATCAACTGTTCAGGCTACCTCTGGACAAAGGAAAATATACAAAACTGGCTGAAAAAACTAACTGCCGACCTTGAATAATGGAGAGGCACTTGAGAAAGAAGAGTAAAAGTTATAATAAATAAATTATCACAAATATTTCTTACGACTTGAATGAATGTAGTATTTAACCCTTACTATGACCCGAATAATGACTCATACAATCCCAATACAGGATCGCTTTGTACCGGTGCATGTTCTGCGAATGATCAGAAATGCTGAGCGGATCCACGTGCAAAGATCAAAGCCGGCGGAAGCATTGATGCGTTCCATAACTTTGATGCCATCGGGCCATTATTGGTTCTGCTTTACTATTCCAAAGCATGAGAATACAGTAAATATTTTTGCATTCAAACTTGTTCAGGTTCAGTATCTTTGTTTGGAGAAAATTGAGATTGAAATACTTTGGAAATAAATCGAAATTACGGCTGACCATAGGACATGTGAAGAGCTTGAAAAGTTGGTTTGTTTGAAAAAAAAAACATACGTACAGGATTTATATCCCAAAAAAACTATTCCATTTTCAATGTGACCAATCACGAAATCCTAAGATGTCAATATTCAGTAAAAGTCAAATAATCATTTATTCCATAGGTAAAATTTTTACACTGGAAAATGTAATTTTTTAAGCTACTGCTCGTTCACTACGCTAACCTCCCTGAGAAGAACGAGCAAGAAACTCTAGGGATTGCTCTTTTCAAATAAACTTAAATGCTATGGAATACAATTTGAATCATAATTGTGTGGAATCTAGACTCTTGTTGTTTTTCATGCTTCCTTATCTAAAACATACCTACTCTTGAATTTTGTAATACGACTTTTCAATTAAAATACTTTTAAAGTAAGTTTTAAACTTAGGAAATGATAATCTTAATATATTCTCCGGAATCTTATTGTAAAAACGCATACAGTTCCCTATAAAAGAATCGTTTGCCTTAGTTAAACGAAATCGTGGTACCAGGAGTTTGGACTTAGTCTAAGGTTAATATTGAGATACTTGTTTGTAGAGACTGAAGTCATATAGAAAAGTATATTATGAATTAGTATGTTCAAATTTAAAAAAATCTTTTACTACAATATAAAAATCCCATAACATAATTACGCAATATTTTTTTTTATAAAAAATCGAGATCATAAGTTACACTTACAACTATTTGCAAAGTTTTATTGAAAGTGGGTGAAATCCAATAAACTGGATTAATCCCCTAATTCGCCACTCGTAGAGGTGGGATATTTTTTTCGAATTGGAATGGAACTACTACATATATAACTTTCCAACAAAAAAGAAACATCGAAATCGGTTTACAAATCGATGACTTTCTAGAATAGTGGCTTATCCCAAAAGTAACACATTCATCAGGACTTAAAAAAGCTGATAACTGTCTGCAGCTCAAAGTTGACAAATTGTAGACATCTTAAAGAAGTTAACGCACACACTCACACTCAACATTTACGAGATTATTCTCACTATTGAAAGCTTTTAATTTCAATCACGTCAAGAAATGATCAATTTTGGACGCCACTGTTCTTGAAAAGCAACAAAATGTCGGCGTAAACGCGTAACATACACAAAAAAACAGTCGAATTGGGACAATCTCCTTTTTTCAAGTCGGTTAATAACTCAAATGAGGATAGTAGGTAGTGCTGTTAAAAAACCGTATTTTTTCTGAGGTGAAAATAAAACATTAAAAGAAACCTTTTTTTTCTGGAGTACGTTTTTTTTTCTAAAAGTATGAAAATAAAAATATGACAATATCACAATTGTATTTTTTTTACTACATTTCGTCTTTTGTTGTTAATATTATTCTTCATAGATAAATTATTGCTCAAAATAAATGGGCAACACTCAAAGTGTTGTCGATTTGTGGCGAATTCCCCAAATTGTGGAGAATTTCAACTCGATTGGGCATTTTGTGGGGTCGTTATGTGGAGAAAATGCGGGGATTCTAACATTTTATCTTTTTTTTAAATCTATCGATTGGTGTTACATCGCTACTGTGATGAATACTGATAAAAACACTACTTATTTATTTATCTAAGAGCGATATCAATATATTTTTTCCATATCCCTTATATAGCAACATTTACATACAATTATTAGCAAGCCGATTATATAAAATCATTCGGTAGGATTTGAATGAAGGAAACGAAGACACAGAAAATTTCGATGACATTACAAGTGTGGGTAACACCTGTAACACCACAAATGAAGATTGAATTTTTGATCATGGCAATTGATTTTTATAAACATGTAATATATATATTCACATATATGTATATATATTCTTAAAACAAAAGTTAATGTCTTATTTTATTTCAGTTTTTTCCATAGATATAAGTCTATATCTATGAAATGAAACTATTTTTCCGGTTTTAAACTTTGAAAAAACAAATACATGCGATTTAAATCCGGAAAAATAGTTTCATTTCTTATGTGTAACAATCGCGAAAACCTAAGAACTCGATCTATACTATGGTTAATTCATTTTACTTTTTCTGGAAAAAACCAAATGTAGGAAAAAACCAGGGCGCTGAGATTTTCTTCGTGTTTTTTTTTTGTTAAAAATGTGAAAAAAAAAACATTTGGTTTTTTTTTCAAGTTACAACACTAATAGTAGGTTTCACAAACTAGGAAGAAAGAGATTACATTAGCCTTACATAGCGTGTTTACATGCAGGTGTTAGGCAATCAGATAAACAACGCAATTTTCCGCAAAGATAACTATCATTTCGGAAAAAGGCGGTATTCCACGGAGATCAGCATTTAAATTGCATTTATTTCCATCATGATTAGTCTACAGCCGTTTGATAGTGCATACAAAGGATCCAAAGATCACAGAGATAGCAAAAGAATGTGATAATCTGCCATCGCATTGTGATGCACAGTGCACACACTGATGACGTAACGGACAATTGATCTATAAAGGTATATTTACACAAACGCATGACATTTGAAACTGACGTGAAATCCGGCAATTAAACTTTAACTACATATTAGGTTCATCAAAATGAATCAATTTTTTGGCTTACGCCATATGTTTACGCCTAACTAGACATATATCCCATAAGTTTACGCCTAAATAGACACAGCTAGTACAACTGTTAATACAGATATCTTATACTCAGTGACTAAAATTGAGTTAATTTATCTAAAGTTTGCTTACTATGGACATACCCATTTTGTCATCGATGCGTATAATATTTCTTCTTTTTAATTTACTTAAAAAAAGGAGGAGGATCTTAATTCGACTGTTTTTTTGTGTGTATGTTATTTTTTTTTTCAATCAATTACTCCGGGATTTGGGAACCGATTCTGATGATTCTTTTTTGTTTGGAAAGAAGGTACCTAAATATTGGTTCCATTTAAATTTGAAAAAAAAAAATTTCACTTATAAGGGTAGCAAACTAGGGGATAAATTTCCGGTTTTGCGCACTTTCCGGTAACCGATTTCAATAAAACTTGGCAAATAGATGTAATTCCACGAAATTTTAACGTCCGTTTTTTTTCATAAAAAAGTTACAATTTTTGAAAATTTATTACATAGTTATAATCCAATTGGAACGATTTTCAAACTACTGTATTTTTTTTTAATTTGACTCCACCTTTACTTTGTAAGCGTGTGTTTACATTGCAAAACCACCAACCAATTCTACGCGCCTGCAGATTCTGTACCTTACAAAATCAAACGTTCCTGTCACTTACAAACAAATTTAAACTCCTCGTTTACAAAGGAGCTTATCGGCTTTTGCCATCCAATATGACAAAGAGTGCATTCAATGGTGTTATCATGACCGCCAGACATTAGAGGGAGTATTGTGGTCGGTACTATCTCAATTCCTCAACTTTTGTCCTGTTTTGTGTGTATTCTTTATTGAATTTACTTATGTGTTCTCATTTGATTGAATGCTGCTTTCATTCTACTGATTCCTAAATAGGTATGCTACCTACTTTATTTTGAACAAAATGTTAGTGCGTTACATCTGTATACAAGGACCACCCAATATGTCTCTATATCGGCGAAAAACAAATAATATTAGCTCCAATGTATCCAATTTCAGTAGCTGTAGAGGTCCTTGTGAAATTCGTCCAGGGAAGTACTGCCATATTACCTATTTCTGTCGCAAAGCAGCTATGTGAAAATTAATGCGTTCCGGTTTTGAAGGGTAAATTTGCTGGTGAAATTACAAGCACATGGGGCTTGTCAACTGATGTCTCAAGGTGTCCCTCATATCTTCTAGATTTAAAGCTCTGAGTGGTACTTCGGCTGTTAGGAACAGGCGTGTCGCTTACAATCAGGCGCACGACTTACAGTCCCGTCACTAAGTGTCGTAAAAAAAATCATATAAGGAATATGCTGAAGGAGGCATGGACATAGGAAGATATCGTTTAATAACCTACACAACATAACGTCATATAATATCGTTGACCCGTGCAGTTATCTCCAAAGTGCCCGTAGATTTAATGGTTGCCGACGTCCGACGGAAAATGACTCTTGCAGAAAAATATTCTCGAAGAAAGATAGAAGGAAAACTGAAAATACATTTTTCTCTTCCTGTTTAATCTGTCGATTATAATTTCATAAACCATGTCACAAAGCCGCTCTTTTTAGTTCTGAACCAAAATTATATTGTCTATAGTACTCGCAACTGAACTGAAAAAATCCATTATAGTTCTGTATATTTAGCAGCAGTAGAGCTTCTTGTGATAGAGTTCGTCCAGGGAAGTACTGCCACCTTACCTATTTCTGCCGCCAAGCAAAAATGTGAGCATTACAGCGTTCCGGTTATCCAATTTAGATTTATTGGCAAAATACGCTCTATTCACTTAGCTTTTACGTTTTAACTTCAATGAGCGTCCCCGGCACGCGGCCGAGTCTGGCTTAAATTTGGTCTACGCGGCGGCGACCGCGCGGTTGTATTATTTAGAGGTATTTAAATGTTGTTGCTTAGTAAATATAATTCAGATTCGCCAATAATGCACATGAAGGCGTGATAACTGGGCGGCCGCCTGAGTGTGCTGGTGGGGTTACAGGCACATGGGACTTGTCAACTTATGTCTCAGAGCGACGGGCGCGGTGGCAGTGCCCCTCAAATCTTTGCAATTTAAAACTCTGAGTGGCACTCCAACTGTTACGGGCCAGTGTGTCGCTTGCCACCAGGCACACAATTGTTCGTCCCGTCACTTGATATCATAAAAAAATATATAGATACTGAGTTTCAAAAAAAGGATGTCGTATGTCAATTTTTATTTAATTGATATTCAATTATTTTTATGTGAATTTACTCCACCAATTTGTTACAATTATTAATACAAAGATCGAACTCTCAGAAAAAATCTTTCGATGCGGCTGGATACATACCGTGCCAGATACTATACCAACTAAGCCACGGAACGAACCAGCGGACTTCACGAATTCTTCTATGTGCTTGCGTCGTATCTTTGTATTTTTCAACGACTTTTTAATCGTAGCGTTATCTATGAGAAATTTATGATATTTTCGTCACCCAGTTAGATACCTTTACAGCTACCAGCCCTAGCTAGAGATGTCTCTATTCATTGTATTTAAATTTTTATTGAATTGATATTCAGTTATTTTTATGTGACAAAAGTATGAAACATTTATCTTGTAATTTGGAACACCCTATTCTGCCTATTGGTTATTTAATATAAGTGGAGTACCTACTTATAGATTAATATAGTAACAGACGCAGAACAAAACAAGCTGCTAACACATTGGACTTTGCCACCTACTAAAATAATGTAACTTAATATTTCCAGGCAAAGTCGTAATCTGCAATTGGCACGTGCGCTCACGGCGGCGCCGGAACCACATGGCCGTTGCCGCGACGGTTCAAAGAGACCGGACGCATGCTTTGTGCAGACCATGCATGCTATTGTTTTTTTTTTTTCATTTTACTTAAAGTGACAAGAATATCTGTTTTAATAAATCGAAGATTTTCGTTATTACTATCTTTTTGACACGCATTCATAAGTTAAAAAACATTAAAATATTAGAAATGAAAATTTTTAAACAACTTCAAAAAACGAGGTTCTCAATTCTTCTGTATTTTATGTATGAATGAATGAACGAGTGAAGCAATATTATATTTAATATTTAATCTTTTCTGTGTGTATTTTACACGATGCTCCGACTTTTGTGAACCGATTTCGACGATTCTTTTTTTTGTTCGATAGAAGGTACCAAATATCAAAAACCTAGAAAAATCAATTTGATTTTTAATTCGGGACTTAATAATGTATAAAACATATTTTAATTACCTCGACGTTTCACACGTATTGCATCTTCTAGTCGTGCGAGTTTTTCTAACTACCCGCACTTGGTCTTCATTATTTACTGTTGCACTAGGGTTGTCACTAAATCGACATAGTGTGTCGATCCTACTACATTGGGCGACATTTGACGTCGTTTACATTTGCTGATAACTGAATCCCATGACGAGGAAAAATCTGTATATTCATTTATCTCTGAATTTGAAATTTGCTATTAATTTGACATAAATATGTCTTCCTTTCTTCTAAGGGTAGAAAGATGCGTAAAAAAACGGTGTAACAAAAAAATTACATTAAACAAAGACAGTACGATTTCTTGTACAAACAACCGATTGACCACAAATTTTTTGGCAAGGGGAAAAAAAGTTTTGCCTGCAAATCGGAATCTATTTTGCTGCTAAGTTATCTGTTATGGCTGCTGAATTATGATCGAACCTTTTTGTAATATCTTGTTTAAATAAGTTAAAATTATGATTACTTTGGTGGTGCAAGTTACATCCCGGTATTGTTCTATAGCATATTGTTCTATAATTTTTGGATACTAAGCCGTTACGTCGAACAAGCGTGGGGTTTGTGTTAAGAGACACGCCTGTCACTGCGCCCGTCACCCTTAAACATAAGTTGCTAAGTCCGGAACGTTCATCAAAATCGGAATTCAATAATAATCACATTACGTAATAAAATAGGGTAAAATAGCTGCCGCAGTGGGATAGGTGCCTCGTTTTCAAAAAACCTAACTTCCCCAAATCGCAACAAAGAATAATTAGTTTAAATAAGGAGTATAGACACCACTCATCAAAGTTACTGCAGGGCTTTGTGTGGAATAGACGCGTTTGGCTTGTGCATGCGTTTGTGTCCGCAACGAACACGACAAATGGTTCAAAATTTCAGACGCAAGTGTTTACTGTCGCATAACTTGGTAAGTTATAATGAATTCCGTTTTATTTTTATTATAACTATATACTGGTTCATTAACTGCGCACCTAGGTGTCAATAATCGGTCTTTTGTGTATACCTTAGCTAAATAATAAAAGGGCATCTATCCATATCGAATACGATAGTCGCCCCGATTTTTCGTGGAATAGGGGCAAAGGACAAGACAAAAAAGTTAAGAAAAGAAAAAAGAAAATACATTATTTTAGTGAAAAAGACAAGTAAATGATATAGTTTAAAAGTACGTAAAAGTACCAAAGAGACAAATTATTCACAGTTCAAACAGCGAACATTTTGTATAGAATGTTTTGATAGCTACAAAAATACGAGTGAAGTAGGTAGTAACTTTAAATACGTACATATTTATTATTAAAAATGTAATACAATATATTAAATATTACAAATAAAACACGAATTTTACTATTCTATTCTAAAGGGTATCTATCCTTCTTTTCATTCCTTCCTTTCATTGTGTGGCATTTATCCATATAGGTAGGCATCTATCCTCAAAAAAATAGATTTGCAAAATGTCAATTTCTTCAAAATCATTAAATGTTAGATCAATAAAATCATGACGTAATAGATTAAACTAGTTATATCCATAGGAAATATTCATGGTAAAGTAATAATTATTAAATTAGGAGGCACTTTCAAAAAGTGGGGTATCTATCCCGGTTTTACCCTAGTAATAGATAAGGTGGCACTTCCCTAGACGAACTTTATCACAAGGTGTTTTACTCATACTGAAACTCAAACATAAATCATGTTTATATCATAGATAAGCAAATCACACTTGAAATAGTCATATTGATTGAACTCTACTGCTCATTCTTAAGGTAGATTCCCCTGAGAAGAATGAGCAAGAAGCTCTAGGTGTTGCTCTTTGTACATGTACATTTGAATATCGACACATCCGTAGAACAAAGATCTATGTGCAAGAGTACTTATTTTCAAGACATAATATATTTAGTTGGTTCTTCTTCTCTTCGTCTTTTTTTTATTAAAATTTTTACAAAAAGAAAACTTATAAATTAAAACATAGCGGTACAACAAAAACCTGAATAGCTTTATCCATACACGTGATTCATTGACGTGAGCTCGTAACAAAACTGGCTAACCCGTTTGCTTACGTACGCTTACCCACTACCATAAAAACAACCATTACTCGAGTAAAAGACCTGTGAACGAGAATAATAAATTATAGCGAAACAGATAAATACCCTCGGAGTCATATCGACCGTTGTTCGATTTTATTATAGGTTTATGTCTTAGTTTGAATAACGAAATTATTCTCGAAACGTACTTATTCCCTTTTTCCTAATAATCACATCGGACTTTGTTCTACGGATGAGTCGTATGCACAATGTGCAAAAAATCTGTATAGGTTTATGCACATTCTTTTGTTCTGTTAATTGTAAATTGAAAAGTGTAATAATGAATAAATAAATAAATAGAATAAATTAATACAATTTTATTTCAAACATCTTTAATCGAGATAGCAAGAGCTAAACGAGTCACTACCACGGATTTTTGTCATCCAAGTACGCAGAAGCTGTATGTTGTTCAGAAGCTGTGTGTATGTTGTAAGTTGCTGTAGTTCTGTGTAGAATTTTTTCAGCTTAGTGGCGAGTACCATAGACAATTTAGATTCAAAACTAAAAAGAGTGCCTTAATGATATGGTTTATAAAATTATAATTGACATATTCAAGTACCAGGAGTGGAAAAAATATTTTTTTACAAATTCCCAATCCATCCACGTTAGACATGATAAGCATTGCGCAATGTGATACACATTTTTGCGGCTCTCTATGTAGTCAGGATGGCCGAGCGGTCTAAGGCGCTGCGTTCAGGTCGCAGTCCACTTCTGTGGGCGTGGGTTCGAATCCCACTTCTGACATCAATCTGTCTGCAATCCTTTTTTGTCGTCATTTTTATTGCTTTCTTGATATGAATTTCGCATCTAAAGTTTACAGTCACTTTTGTCATTTGCGAGCGCGTATTTACATAATATTTCACATTTTCTTGTAGCCCATGGCATTTAGACTCATGGTACAAGTACTGCTGAAAAGCCGACCAATGTCTTATGATCGCGAAAGTTATTTATGATACAAAATGTTAGTTACTACTTAAACAAATTATATTTTCACTTCTCATGCTCTTAAAGTTCGTATTTATGCTGGGTGTAGGCTGCATAAAATAGGATTTTATGCTCTAGTGCATATAATAAAAATAAAATCACATTGAATATGTCTAATTGTTGTAATTTTACATTCAATTTTAATTAAATAATCGTTTATTTGTAATATTGCTGTTTAATTTCCTCGTAATCGAAGTGAAACGCAGAGTGTATAACTCGTCCATAAAACCCATTTACCCTCGACTTAAGTATTGTACAATCTACTCTGTCATATTATGTAATGTATAAAAAAACGGTCGCCATATTTTACTGTTCGATTTTTCAGAAATTTAACAAATTCCAATTCAATTTCTGTTCTTGGACGACCTCCATGGTCGCGTGAGTCGCTTGCTCGCCGGTTTTTATGGTGTAACCATCTCTGGGGTTCCTGGTTCGATCCCTGGCCGGGCAAATACTAGAAATTCGTCAGTCGTCGTTAGTCGTTTGATATTTCAAATACAACTAATAGCATTCTAGAACATTATTTTACATTTTCCACTTAAACCAGCTATTAAATAATTGATTGTATTGAAAAGTTTTTTAAATGTAATCTCTAATCTTAAATCGATAATAAACAATCCCCTTAATGATTCGCTCAGTTATTAGCAACCCTTTGAGTATACAATGCTCAAAGTAACAACCTTGTATGAAGAAAGTAAGTTGATATAAAACTATTGGTCTACGCTACAAAAACTGGTAGAAAAAAAAACACTTTTCTTTTATTTTTATTTCACTTTTTGCAATAGCTCTTTAGATTTTTCTATATTCTCTGAGACAAAACCTCTGTTTTTTGTTCTATGCAATTCTAAGGCAAGTTCTCCAATATAGCAGCACAATTTCGCTATGAATGGAAGGCCGCACTATAACAGGCATTGTCCACAGCCGCTTATAATGGCAGCTTCAATGGCTGATGCAAGATGAGGAACAAAGGTATATAGACTAAGACTGGAAGAGACAAAGTCAAGTATATAAACAATATTCGTGGCGCAATTTTAATAATACAAGCTTTGTAGTTATGGGCATTGTCTAGAGCCGTTGATATGAGGAACAGAGATATAATATATATCTGTACTTAATACTAGAAGATCCCAAATTCGTGAATACCACTAACTATGCCCAAATTTCAAAACATTCGAGTAAATTTTAGAGATAATAAAACGCGTTGCTTGGCTGAAAGGCTTAACATAAAAAGCAAAAAAATATATTTTTTTTATATATTTTATTTTATTTTGGGATACCAGCAGATCCAATCATATTAAAGTACGTATATAATAAATAAAATATCCATATTCGACAGCATTTACAGATATTACTTCTAAATATAAGATGTATAACAGTATTAAATTGGAAAAGTTAATTAGGATTATTATAAATAGATCATAACACTATACTATGAACATCATAGCAACAGAATTCACTCCGGAGAACTACCCAGAACACCCAGACCAGAACCAAAGATAAGTGCATTTACCAAATTGGTCCGATCGGGAATCGAAATCCGGGGTCTCCTCCTCATCCAGCGACCACATTGCGAACCGTTGCGCCACCAAGATCGTCAAAAATATTCAGAAGTACCCACATCTAGAAAAACTAATTCCTTGATAGAAGTACGTGACGATGGCCCCTGAAGTCATCCGGCGGTATGGTGCGGGGCACTTTCCAAGAGCCCAACAAAGCTTGGTTACACAGACCGACTACAAACGTATGTTTGTACTAAAAGTCCGTACGTTTTGTAGGCTGTCAAATTCATAGGTACAATACAATGCACTACAAATATTCTTCATTGCACACTGGGACAAATAGGTATATACCAAAAAAAAAACGAAAGACAGGTATAACAAGCGGCTGTATTGCTAGATAGCAATTTCGTCCAGGCAACATTCGAGTTTACAGGATAAACTCAAATACAATAAAATAATTGAGTGTGCAACAAAATACTAATTTAATACACATTACACTTGCACAAATAAAAAACAAAAATAAATAAATAAATTATATATGATGGCGCATCGTTGAGCGCCATCTCTTTCAACACGTGGGAACTAATCTGATAACTTTTTTTTATATCAAGTCGTGCGCCTAATAGTAAACTACACGCCTGTCCATAACAGTTACAGTGCCACTCAGAGCTGTAATCGTAAATATCTGAGGGGCACTGCCACTGTGTCCATCACCCTGCGACATAAGTTGACAAGTCCCATGTGCCTTTTTAATTTCTTCAGCACCCTTACCTTTCCAAACCAGAACGAAGTAATGCTAATATTACTGCTTGGCGGCAGAAATAAATAAGGTGGCAGTAATTTTTATTTCCGTCAAAACATTTATTTCCGTCGACCGTTTAAAAAAAAGAGGCGACAGAAATAAACGTGCTAAAGAAACATGAAGGCTCACCGCGGAAAAATATAACAAAATGTATAAAAAAATTGCTGTTTCAAGGGCCATATTAAATGAGAAACCGATTTTATTTGGTAGTTTCGACGTTGAAATACTCGACGACGTCCGGTTATTATAGTATCTTCCTCACTTTCCGAACATGACGACATCTTTTTCTAAGTGACGCCACTGATAAAATTTTTGTATGAGTTTACAATACGTCTTCGACTGGTAAGAATACCTTTGTAATGTATGAATATATTCGACAAGTAGTGTTATGAAACAGAACACAATTTACAATGGTAATATTGACAAGTAATTATAACCTTGCAATTAGTAACTAATAATTTATCGTAACTTCGTGAAACGCACATTTGTACAAAATAAGAGTCCATGGGCTAGTAATATGAGACTGATAAGTTTCGTGAAATAGGGCCCTGGTAACTATGGCCGATCCTGAAGAAGGTATTAGACCGCCTTTATATAAATTTAAAAAACTAAAGTAAACAATTTTTGACAGTGTTTTTATATCAGATACGTGGGGTGCACGAAAGAAGCTGCCCCGCACGATGACGTACCAATCTTTTCCTGTAGTTATATCTCCATGGGCAACAATTGGCAAGTGCCTTACGCCAATTTAACTGCCTCCTTGGCCGAACGATTACCATGCCGGACTGCCACGTAGAGGTCCCAGGTTCGATTCCCGGGCCGGGAGAAATAGTTGTATGGCCTACAATTATTTCTCTCGTAAGTTTGGGTGTAATTTGTGGTTGTCTATGTGTGTGTCCATGGCACCCGCGACACAGGGTTTCCCTAGTGCGGGGCTATGTTGAGTGTGTGCGTTATTTATTTATTTATTTATTTTATTTATTTATTGACAAATACTTTCACCACGACGGCAAGCATTACAGTGTATGCCATCGATATAATTAGAAGAAGACCAGTTTTAATAAATTTCCTCTTCTTTTATACCTTTAATCGTAATTGGACGTAGTGTAACAAAAAGGATCCAATGCACATCCAGTCACTTTCGAGATATGACAGTTTAAAGTTTAAAAAATTATTTCATTCTTGTTTTATTTTCAAAAGTTAACGCACACACGCACATATTCAACATAGCCCCGCACTAGGGAAACCCTGAATCGCGGGTGCCATGGACACACACATAGACAACCACAAATTACACCCAAACTCACGAGAGAAATAAATGTAGGCCATACAATTATTTCCCCCGGCCCGGGAATCGAACCTGGGACCGCTGCGTGGCAGTCCGGTATGGTAATCGTTCGGCCACGGAGGCAGTTATAATGTAACTCCAGAAATATTTATTTATGTTTATATGTTGAATTTATTTTGCTGATCTAAAAGGTTAGACTTTAGGAACCGTTTGATACATATACTTCATTTTTTGATAATTTTGTGGATTGGATCCAATTTTTTTGCTTAACTACGTCCAATTGAAAAAAAATACAAAGTTATATTGACGTTAGGTCAAAAGGTGAAGTAGAGCCAAAAAATTAAGACGGCAATAGTTATTTGTTACGTAAAGCTGCAAATGTTTAACACAAGTGCTTGTATTGAAACCTGCTGACAACTGTTCACCTCACTATAGCGAGGAAAATGGTAGACGAAAGAAAAACAGTTGAACTACAACAAATCGGTTTTACTAATTCATACATTAAAAAATTATTTAATAAACAAAATTAGTTATCGTTGTCAATTTAATGTCAAAATATACCAACGGATTCATATTACATGAATAATGTAGGTACGACAAATCGCGAAGTTGAACGTGTCTTTATGTTTTTTTTTTATTGAAAGAAAAAGTTTGTTGCACCACTGTCCATCGTCAAGTTCGAATTTCAAAATTCTTTTCCGCGATAGCGTGGAAAAAACGCTTTTGCGCGCAAATTTGTGAAGAGAATGAAAGCCTTTCCGAGCTAGTGAGGTGAAAATACTTTTTTGGCTTTCGTCGTTGAACGTAGTATAAGCATATAATTATTATTTTCATGGACAGCACAAATAAATTTATCCGTACAAACATTAATCCTATAAGGGTGTTGCAATTTATAATATTAGTTCTTTTAAGGCTGGACTAAGCACAGCCGGTGAAAACCATGTTGGACCCTTTGCAGGTAATAAAAACGTAATATACATTAGTGGCAATGTATACGCTTCTGTAATAAGATTCCGGATAATATTCAAAATTTCAATTTGCAGCAGTAGAGCTCCTCGTAAAAGAATTCGCCTAAAGAAGTACCGCCGTCTTACCTATTTCTGCCGCCAAGCAATTATTGGTAGCGTTCCGGTTTTGATGTTCCTTTTTTTGTTGGAAAGAGAGTAACCTCAACATTAGTCTCATTTAAATTTGAAAGAAATATTCCACCTCTAAGGGTAGCAAACTAGGAAATCAATCTTGTGGTGTTTGTATATCTATAGTTAATAGATATAACCCTGTCTTGGGCACACAGGTGGCGGAAGCAAGCTGTCACGTGAGAGCCACTGGCGAGAGCGGACGCTTCCCTGACGCACTGGTGTAGTACTGAGGCCGTGACACCTTAGGTATTACGCACACACAGGACGTACCACAAATCCGGTTTCAGGCACTTTCTGGTAACAATTTCAATAAAACTTCGCATACAGATGTCATTCCACTAACGTTTGAGATACATTTTTTTTTTATTAAAAAGTTATGCATTTATAATACAACAATAATACTAATAAGCCGCGACGCGGGAAGTGGAGACAACGTGTTTCAAATTACGTAGTGACTGAGTCATAGATTAAAAATGCCTTTAAAATTGTAATTAATATAGGTGAATAAAAAAAATACTATTAAATGGCTTACACTCATCCCTGACCTACTGTAACATTGCCGAAATGTGAAATGACGCCTCTCCATTTAAATATTCAAATTTTTTATTTAGGCTGCCAGAGAGGCGGGAATCTAAAATAGATTGCACGAAAAAATTATAAAACAGATTAAAACGTAAAAGACTTTAATAAAAGATTAATTAAAACAGAATAATCGGATTCCAATCAAGTGGATTTTAGCTTGTTTTTAATTGAATCAATCACAGCATGATTTAATTTATTGCTTAAAATTCTTGCTGCAATCATTGCATTATAATAACGCTTAGTTGGAAACAAATTATATAGCTTTTATTTTAACTCGAAAAATTAATTCTAATAAACACAGTCCCCGGTTTGATTTCCGGTAGGACCAATTTGGGAAGGAAACTTTTTGAATTGGTTCTGGTTCTTCTGGGAAGTGCCACAGATATCCGTTGCCCTGTTGCTTTTTTTATATTATCAAGTGACGGTACGAGCACGTCATGCGACTGATGGTAAGCTACACGCTTGTCCATAACAGTTGCAATGCCATTGCGTCTGTCGCCCTTAGACATAAAGCCTCATGTGCCTGTAATTTGTAATTGCCCTTTAAAACCGGACTGCTTGGTGGAAGAAATAGGTAAAGTGGCAGTACTACCCTGGACGAACTCTTTCACAAGAAGCGCTACTTCTACTAAATACTCATAGCCTACTATGAGTATTTAGTAGCAGTAGCGCTTCTTGTGTATCCCTAGTTTGTTTGTTAGATGTCAATATTACACCATATCGAATCATTAAACTGCGGTCCATAGCTGTAATTCAACATGCAGATGATTTAAAAAAAATTACCGTTATAGTATTTTAACTTTGGGGTATTCTCGAAACAGATTACGAATGAGAATAATGCATGTGTATGTATGTACACGATGCACATCAAAAGGTAATCGCAGACGGGTTTATAGTTTTAAAAGCCGTTCGCGAGTCAAGACGTGTCAAAATATGAAAGGTTTATAGTAAGATAACGCGTTTTAATGCCGGCGACACGGTAATGTGTCGAATGGTATAAGTTAGAAGCTTTTCATAAGATTATTTTTGTATTAACAGGAACCCTTTAACACGGCATTAACGTCTTTAAAAGACCACTTTTTTAGGTCGAACCAGTTTTTACCTGCGTGTCCCTTACTAGTAAGGGACATGGGACATGCTTACGCATAAAAATTCTCGCTATCCTTTCCATAAGTTACTAAATTTCAGTATCTCTGTGAATCTCATTAAAAAAAATTTAAAACTATTTATTTCAAATATTAATAACAAGTTACAGTACATGCAAGGTAGAATCTTAAATTATTTATCCTTTTTTAGTGAGTTGCGTTTATATGTAAGTACAACAATCTCTTTCATGTAACATCTTTTTAACTTGTTTTTCACTTGTGCAGGCTTCTTATCCGTTATTTCATTTACAATAATTTTTGGTAAGCTATTTGATATTACACGAAGTTCACACATTCAAACTCTTTTACCATAATTATTATTACATAACTGTTACAGAATTGTTATTTTAATTTTAAACGACCCGATTTTTTCACATTTTTCGGTTACAATTGCTAGTTTCGCTTTATCAAAGACGTTCATTACGTTACAGTACTGAACTAGTTGGTTATAATTATATTTAAATATATATCTAACCCTAGGAGGTACAATGGTTTTAAGCAATCTAATTTGAAGGCTATAAATATTCAGCCGGAATGTTTTTGTATGTATGTATGTATGTATGTTTTTGTACGACTGTAGCTCGAAATACCATAATTAATAAGACAGTCAGCCAGGGCCAAATATAACGTTCTCAATGTATGGTAGTTTTTGTTCGAGTATACATAACTTGGAAAGTACCGCACATTATTACATACATGTTCAACATGTGGGCCCCAGTTAAACTTATGGTAAATTTTTTATCCTCGATACGTATGTTCCTTTACCAATTCTAATGATTTATAATGATAGTTCATGAGCTTTGATCCATTAACTCTCTTTCACTCTCTGTACGTCTCTTTCATTATGACATAGAGTATAAACCAGAAATAGAGACGAAATGTCATTTAATTTGTTTGAAAACTATTCTGCCATATCATTAATGTGACAACTGCGCTCTGATTGGCCAGCCCGAGTTGGAAACAATTGACGGATGTCGTCAACTGTTTCACTTCAAATCGACCAGTTAACTTGAGCTTTGCCATAATGGAAGAATTGCAAAATTACATATTTAATATTTAATTACCGATGAAATGTGATTCCGTTTGTTTTGTAATTAGATGTTTTACTGTTTCCCACACCACCGAATAGAACAGCACGGCATTGTTAGAGATATTATCTTTATTGCAATAAATACAGAATATTTTTTGGAATATACGGAGACGTACACATAGGTCAGTAGTTGGCCTGTCTATATTTCAGTACAAACGGGAGTTGATATTTATAAGAGCTGTATCGCTAATGTGTTACCAGGAATATATGGCCCTTATTTCGTCTCTATTTCTGGTTATATACTCGATGCATTATGGCTTCATATCTGATTCCATCAAACTCCATTCAACACGTCCCTGGAATGCTCTCCCGGACTCCATTTTTGAAAATGTCTCCATTGTTTATCCTCTTTGAAAAACAATGTCCTTGAGCATCCTTTAAATTGTTTGTCGCAGCGATGATCATCGAATAGATGGACTGCATATTTACAGTCGAAGTCTCGACTGCATACACTTGATCACGACTGCATGCATTACAGCCAGTTACAAGTTGGGCTCTTTATAGCTCCCGTGGTCTGTCATCCGATTTTTTTTCAATGTGCTATAACAACGAAAACTTACGAACTCGATAAATATAAAAACTATATAGTAATCATTTACTTCAATTAATTTTATTGTCGAATTTTGAGGTCTTTAAATTTACATTCGCTTGAAGAAGAATAGTTTTGCATGGTCTAGTGTGCAGTTGATCCATACGTTTTTGTCTTCAACCGCTGTTATCTTGCAACTTGGTCCAGCCACCATAATCACACGTGCACATATGTTTGTGTGAGCTGTCATCGAAAATGCACTGGCTTCAAGCCGCTTACATTTTTACGTTGAACTTTTTACGCATTACACATTGGTCGGCCAAAGAAAAAATATTTATTTTTAAAACCAACGGTGGAAGTACATCTGGTCTATAATATGGTAGGAAAGTTTTTAATGCTTCACGGACTGATGTTTAATTTTTAATAACGTGTTTAAGCACCTGGTTAATGGTTTATGGTTGTGTAATTGAGATCTATTACAGTTTATTTGATCCGGTGTTGAGTATCGATTTTAACTTGAAATATTGAAGTTGTTCTTGTCAATGTTATTGTATCGAGTTTATGATAGCTGGACTTTGAGTGTGTGCGTTATTATTATTTAATCGCGTACATTATCGTTTTTTTTAAACAAAGCAACGTTTCGTACACTTCACGGTTTATGGTCAGCCATCTGTTTGAAAAAAAAAAAACAAATATTCGCCATTTAGATCCGATGAAATAATAACTTATTACACACCTACCACATACTCGTAGATACCGCCATACTGCGTTTACTTGACTTCGGTCCGTAAATTTGGTTCAAAAATAGATTAATTGTTTCAATAAACATCTTATTTTCTTACAGTTCTATTACGATTAGCAGTAAAATTACAAATCATGACAAATAACGTATCTAACTTCATTGCAATGCCTCGGGAATCTCAGGCGTTATGCTCATTTTAGTCCTTTCAATACTTTAAAACTTTTCCACGTAAAGTTTTGTATTTGGGCTTATGATTCTTGACTTAATTTTAAACTTTCACGATTTTCATACATTATTTGATTTTAAAATCCGTCCGAAACGTCGAGGTAAATTAAATATGTTTTTATATACGATTAAGTCCCGATTTTAAAATCAAATTATGTAAGAGCGATCAATCTACTTATTAATCTGGCAAATTATATACTTGCCCATTACCGAAAAGCCAGATTTTAATTTTTAAATGAGAAATGTGATATTCCCTGACCGGGGCAGGAACTCAAGTTCAAGAATTGGCAAACGATACGTACAGTATTGGTAATGGAAACGACACGCCACAGAAATATTGTTGTTATTAGTTAATGCGAAAACTTTTATTACACGTCCAGAAAATACCAGAAGATGTTTCGGTTTCACTTTAGAGATACTCGGGTTGTAGTATGTGCTCGAAAACATAGTCGCAGGCAGAGAATTCCATTCCTGGGCTACATAATAAAGTTGAGAAAAGCATTTAGTACTACGCCTGAAGGGAATATCAACCAAAAGCTATTGGTTTACCATGAATGAATTATAGTATCTTAACGTAAATAAACTCATGACAAATTAGGTAGGTACTCAATATACTTCTGACTTGAATCTTCCAGCTTCCATTCTTAGCTGCAACAAAAACCCAGTAACGTGTCCTAAAACTCTAAAACAGCCACTTAAAAGCTTTTTGTCCCTTCAAAAACAAAGGGCACAGTCCATTTGGCAGAAACCAAATTCCATGTAATCCGCCCCCAGCACTTGTAAGACTGCAGTTAATAACTTGCTTTCACATGACGTAATACATTATGTGACGTGTGCACTGACGTGAAATAAAAGTTTGAAGCCACACAACGTGAAGGACTATATATGACAGTGGCAATGGATCTTGGCTAAGAAATTGGTTAATCTAGGCTTAAAAGCAGATACTCATAAATGCGGAACGTAACCGCATTGACGCGTTCGAGATGTGGTGCTGAGGAAAATATTGCAAATCCCTTGGACTGTTCGCACAAATGAATCAATTCTACAAGAGCGTAACGTCCAGATCTGACTATCTAACTTGTGTTGCAGGAAGACGTTGGTTCGAATCCAGCGGGATCGAAGGAATTTCTAAGTGTTCGATCATTTTATATTTAAGGCTGTCTTTATGTAAAGTTATCCGCGGAGTTATTCTGTATATTATAAATGCGATGGTCTTCGGCCTTACGATCATATAGCTTTGTTGCTTTTTAGGATGATGGAAAATTTTAGGCATGGTTTTTTTATCATTTTTTTATTATAATAGTTGCTTTGAATCGCAACGATTTGAGAGGCCCGTCACCCTGAGATATAAGTTGACAAGTCCTATGTGCCTGTATTTTCACCAGCGCCCTTAGCCTTCAAAACCGGAGTACAGTAATGTTCACAATACCGCTTGGCGACAGAAATAGATAAGGTAAGTAGGAGTAGACCTTGTGAAAGAGTTCGTTCAAGGAAGACCTGCCACTTTACCTTTACACTGATCTGCCACCAAGCAGTAATGTGAACATTGCAATGTTCCGGTTTCGAAGGGTAAGGGTGCTGGTGAAATTACAGGCACATGGGACTTGCCAACTTATGTCTCAGGGTATCGGGCGCAGTGTCTGTGCCCCTCAGATCTTTGTGATTTAAAGCTCTGAGTGGCACCGCGGCATGACGTAACGTGTCCACGCTAAGAAAAGTCGCCGGGTCTGTGCAAGAATTCGTGTCGTCGTCGTCGTTTTACACACGAACTGTGTACACTGCCTCGGCGCCGAACAAGAAAAAATCTTCTCTACTCCCGACACGACGCGCTCTGCCGCTATTGTACGGGGCGGGGTGCGGTGCATTGTCAGTAAACGAACATTTATGCGCGTGAACGGGTGTTGCTTAGTAGTCAACAAATTTTTCCCACAGTCGGTAGTAAAACGACCTAGCTGTCGTTTTATTACGAGTTTTCCAGGTAGCCCTGGAAAACTCGTAATGCACTGACACGTTTTACCCTTCACACGTCTGTCCAAAAGCATTAGTACCGTGTACATGCTTATCATTTTCTCGTCTACAACAGACACGATATGTTTTCGTGGCTAGATCCTAGAAGTTCTTGCCATTTTCTTCTTTTCTGTAGCAGACACGTCGAATTTCTGAACATGTACACGCGCCTTTAGGGTCAGGCGTGTTACTTATCACTAGACACATGACTTGTTTGTCCCGTCACGTGGTGCTATAAAAAAAATATTAAAAAATTCCTTCATACCTAGACGCTTTAGATATGTGTATAAATGTTACTATTTTGTAATTTTTTTGTTCCGAAAAATGTGCGGGTGACTGTAGTAAGTACAGTTTAAATAACTGACAAATAAAAATATTTTTGATATCCTTGACAATCAATCATTTCATATGAGCTTAGTTCTAGTGAGTTGTAATATGTACTCAATGGTAACACGTGTTTAGTTTTTGGAACTACGACGATATTGCCATGCGATACTCTTGAGTGCATAAGGTATCGATTACATTACTCCATATGGGTTCATGGGAGACAGTTATTGAAAATAAAACGTGACATTGTAATAAATTACATTGTAGTAGTTCGTGGAGGATTATATATGACTGATGTAGGGATTTCTGTGACGAGATCAGGTTTCCATGATTTTTGGAGTTCCCCCTATCTACTTACAGGTTTCTAAAAAAAGAAAAAGAAAATACATTTATTTGACTGCCACAAATGACATCCATAATATTAACCTTAGAACTAAGTCCAATTT